>NC_091992.1:16333836-16632417 GCF_044704955.1 Pristiophorus japonicus | reverse complement strand
AGATGCTCCCAAACCAGTGTACACATCTCCTCATATGAGTTATCTGTTAGTTTCACCGGAGCCAGAAGATTCTTCATGAGGCTGTAGGTCGGTGCCCCGCAGACTGTGAGGAGGATCGCTCTCCTTTTTGCAGTGCTTCCTTCTCCGTCCAGCTTGTTGGCTACAAAGTACTGGTCTAGCCGTTCGACATAGGCTTCCCAGTCCTCACTCTCCGAGAACTTCTCCAGGATGCCCACAGTTTGCTGCATCTTTGCTTTGGATTCGTGTATACTCATCGCCAGTTATTGTGTTCCTAACATAGATGAAACTGCACACAGGGAGGTTGGAGTAACAGTGACCTCAGTCTTTATTAAGACACTCCAGAGTGAGGAACAGGCCTTAGGGGCCGGCTTATATACAGTGCTCCCAAGGGATGCTGGGATCCCTTGGGACTTCAGGGGATGCACTCCCTGGTGGCGGAACATGGGAGTGCATGCTTTACAGATACACAACAGTTTTCAAGATATTAAGTGGGATAGGGTAACTAGAAACTATTTCCGCTGGTTGAGGAGTCTAGGCCTCGGGGGCACAGTCTAAAAATTAGAGCCAGATTTTTCAGAAATGAAATTAGGAAGCACTTCTACACACACAGGCTGGTAGAAGTTTGAAACTCTCTTCTGCAAACGGCAGTTGATGTTAGATCAATTGTTAATTCTAAATCGATCGATAGATTTTTGTTAACTAAAGGTATTAAGGGATCTGAGCCAAAGGCGGGTATATGGAGTTAGGTGGCAGATCAGCCATGATCTCATTGAATGGTGGAACAGTCTCGAGGGGCTGAATGGCCTCCTCCTGTTCCTATGTTTCTAATATTGTATACCCAAGGGTGTTCATGTTTTTTGTTTTCTCTCTCGGATTAATATTGAAACAGCTCCAATGCATTGTGCACATCTAAATTCACTTGATGTTGGAACAGTTTTGGAACCCGCCTGTTTCCTGCGATGGTCCAAAGGCCTTCTGCCTGTCAAAGGCTCTCGTTTCCCCATAATCTCCTTCAGTCGGAGGGCAGAGCTGAGAAATCTGAATTCTGCACAAATTTGGCAGGTCTCACTCCAACCTCGGGTGAATAGAGATGGCCGTGTCAGTTACTCTCAATTTCCAGCTCAGAAAATTTACAAAGAATGCTAGGTGGAGTGATTAATATTGGCCAGGACACTGGGGAAGCCCTCACATCCCAGGAACATATAAAAAACAAGTCTTTGTAATACTTAGTATCCTTTGCAAATAGCATTGAGAGTGTAAAAGTAAAAGTAACTAAAGTTCGTGTAATGCTTCTGTAACTATTAGTTTTACACTCTCTGTGGTATCTGCATTTCATAGTTCATATTCCCTTTCATCAGCAGCCTCTCCTTCAGCATGCTTAGGTGTGGTGTTCTGAGCTCCGCATTCTCACGTGGGCACAGTCAATGTCACTGCTAGATCTTCTGACAGGAGCGAATCGGGGCAGAGTTAACTATTTGATGAAGTATTTAGATCAGCTATGGAACTGAGTAAACAAATTAAATTTAATATCGACAAATGTAGCTGTCATGTATCCTACATGGTTACTGTTTGTACCATCACAAGGTGTGCCACCAGAGGCCACCGCAGTGGGAGACTTGTAGTTTACCTGTACAGGGTGTGCCAAGCGTAGTATAAAAGGTGTGATCCTCACTCTAGAGTTATCAATAAAGGACTAAGGTCACTACAGTTCACGTATAACACATTGCCTCGTGGAGTCACTATCAGAGCATTTAAAGACATAACAATAGCGTATAACATACTGGGTGAAAAATGAGTGATGAACTATCTGTTTTTGGTGATGTTGGTTTGAAGGATAAATGTTGGCCAAGCCACCAGGGGAACTTCCTACTCTCCTAATTCTCCCTTTAGGGGAGTTCCAGTTTCCAATGTACACAGTGACATGCGACAGAGGTCTCAAAACACTGATGCTGATCATTTTTTTTCTTCCACAGCACGACCTCAGGTACTTCTGGTTATCTTAATTTCAATGCTGGCCATATTTTTCTGTGTTCTTGTGATCATCCTACTGATTCACTTGAAAAAAGGTGAGTGTTTGCTGTTATGAGTTATGTGCTGTTAATCAGCATTGGCTGACACAGTCTGTGGATGGTTCCTCTTGCAGTCATCGCAACAATCACCTTCACTGTTGATTAGTCTCTGTAAGAACACTTTTCAATGTCATTAGAATCACAGCAATGCACTGTACCGGTGAATGTTTAAGTGGGAAAAACAGACCAGAGAACTTTCATAGAATTACTTGGAATGTGCAGCACAGAAACAGGCCATTCGGCACGACTAGTCCATGCCGGTGTTTATACTCCACCACCAGTCTCCTCCCATTCCATCTGCCTCATCTCAGCCTTTCAGCATATCTTTCAATTCCCTTTAACATTACATAGGATATAAAAACATAAGAAATAGGAACAGGAGTAGGCTATACAGCCTCTCGAGCCTGCTCCACCATTTAATAAGATCATGGCTGATCTGATCATGGACTCAGCTCCACTTCCCCGCACGCTCCCCATAGCCCCTTATCCCTCTATCTTTTAAGAAGATATACGACACCGAAACAGGCCATTCGGCCCAACCAGTCCATGCCGGCGTTTATGCTCCACTCGAGCCTCCTCCTGTCTTTCCTCATCTAAATCTTATCAGCATGACCCTCTATTCCCTTCTCCCCCATACGCTCGTCCAGCCTCCCCTTAAATGCATCGATACTATTCGCTTCAACCGCTCCCTGTGGTAACACATTACCACTCCTGGGTGAAGATATTTCTTCTGAATTCCCTATTGGATTTCTTGGTGACTATCTTATATTGATGGCCTCTAGTTATGCTCTTCCCCACAAGTGGAAACACTCTCTCTGTATCCACTCTGTCAAAACCTTTCATCATTTTAAAGACCTTTATTAGGTCACCCCTTAGCTGCCTTTTTTCAAGAGAAAAGAGACCCAGCTTGTTTATCCTTTCCTGATATGTATACCCTCGCATCTCTGGTATCGTCCTTGTAAATCTTCTCTGCACCCTCTCCAGTGCCCCTGTATCCTTTTTATAATATGTGCTTGTCTGGCTTCCTTTTAAAAGTGTCTAAGCTATTTTGTTTCAGGAATACAGATGTCACTACAGGCCCCATTGGGATGGAGCAAATAGCCATGAGCAAAATCAATGCAGGATTATAAATGTGTCATAGCTTGTAACTTTGAACAAGATGTCGGGAGGCATGTTATGACGTTACGAGTTTCACAAGATTTACAGGTCTAGTTGGGCTGCGGTGTTCAGCTTAGTTCTCAAAGAAATTTGCTATTTGCAAAAACACAGACCCATCAGAATATTGAATGATAGAAAGAAAGACTTGGATTTATATAGCGCCTTTCATGACCGGATATTTCAAAGCGCTTTACAATCCAATTAAGTACTTTTGGAATGTAGTCATTGTTGTAATGTGGAAAATGCAGCAGCCAATTTGCGCACAGCAAGCTCCCACTAACAGCAATGTGATGAACTGTTTTTTGTTATGTTGATTGAGGGATAAATATTAGCCAATAAACCAGGATAACTCCCCTGCTCTTCTTCGAAATAGTGCCATGGGATCTTTTACGTCCACCTGAGAGAGCAGACGGAGCCTCGGTTTAACGTCTCATCCGAAAGACGGCACCTCCGACAGTGCAGCACTCCCTCAGCACTGCACTGGAGTGTCGGCCGAGATTTTTATGCTCCAGTCCCTGGAGTGGGACTTGAACCCACAACCTTCTGACTCAGAGGCGAGAGTGCTGCCCACTGAGCCACAGCTGACATGTTTGAGATCATAATATGAAGTTTTATTGGCATGCTCCGTCAGTGTTTGGCTTTCATTGAGCCCCCGTGTGGATGCTGAAGATAGTTTGGGTTGATTGCCTAAGAGGAGGGTGTGGTGGAGTCCAACAGAATGTGTGAAAGGGGCTGGTGGTGATGTGATTATGCTACAGCAGCTTTAGCAGGTCGTTTACCTACAGAACAACAGCAGTAGCAGCTTCATGGATGGTATGACCAGGAGGTCCTTTCAAACCTTGTTTACCAGGTGCACATAGGTGCAGGGAACCCAGCGAGTTAAAACGCTGGTATCATCAGCAACAAACCTTAACATAGTAAAGTATCTAAAGGCACTTCACAGCTAAGGGTGGAAGGGACACTGCACAGGAGATTGGAAAACAGGGAGGATGACTGAAGGTTTTCAGGAGATCTTTTAAGGTGTGGGAGATATAGCAGGATAGAGGGGTTTAGGAAGAAGGCAGGGGTGTGATGATTGAAGGCTCTGCCACGGATGCTGGGGTGGAGGTGGGTACATAGTAGACCAGTGTTAGGAGCGGGCAACAGCAGCGACTTGCATTTATATAGCGCCTTTAATGTAGTAAAACGTCCTAAGGCGCTTCACAGGAACGTTATAACACAAAATTTGACTCTGAGCCAGGTAGGGAGATATTCGGGCAGAGGTAGGTTTTAAGGAGGAAAGAGAGATAGAGCAGCAGAGAGGTTTATGGAGGGAATTCCAGAGCTTGGGGCCAAGGCAGCAGAAGGCACGGCCACCAATGGTGGAGTGATTGAAATTGGGGATGCTCAGGAGGCCAGAATTGGAGGAGCGCAGATATCTCGGGGGTGTTGTGGGGCCGGAGGAGATTACAGAGGTAGGGAGGGGCGAGGCCTTGGAGGGATTTGAAAATGAGCAAGGATGAGAATTTTAAATTCAGGATACGAGATGGGACAGAAGGTTGCGGAGGAGTTTGCAGAGGCAGAACAGAGTCAACGTCATGGAGGATTTTGTAAACGAGGACGAGGATTTTGAAATCGGGGGGGGGGGGGGGGGGGGTGGGGGGGATGTTGGCAAGGACAGGGGCTTAGTACCAGAAAGCATCTGGGCACTGAAATCTTGAACAAGTTGGACCGGAGTAGAATGGAGCTTGGGTGGCTGGGACATAGAGAAGTGAAACCCGGAGGTGCGGACAATATGGGTGAGAGTTTCGGTACTATCGGAGGCGAGGTGGTGACGGAGGCAGGCATTGTTACAAAGGTGGAACTGGGCAGCCTTGACGATGGATATGATGTGGGGTTTGAAGCTCAGCTCCAGATGCCTCCATCAAACGTCTAATAATGTCCAATTTATTTTCAAGTCTAAAGTCTCAGTGCGAGCGCAACCTTTAAGCAAGAGTCTGCGCTCAAAGACTCGTGAAGCCAGTTTCTTAGCTTATCCATTGGGTGATGATATTCTGTCTGTTCACTGGTTGTGCTGATGTGAGTTCCTAATGACTCTCTATCCTTTCCTTTGCAGTCATGGAAAAAAACAAGGTAAGAGCAGTACAATTTGAATGTTATTAGTGCCACAAGGTCTTGCGTAGAAAATCTGTAAGAAAATGATAACGGTCAGATATAATGTGTGGTGTCACTCAGGTCTGGAGTGGTTAGGGGCTTCCGCGGCAGTGGGGGTGAGGTAAGGGTAGAGACTGTGTAGCTGTGTTTTTCCCCCAGCAACCTCTTGCTGTTGCATAGTTCCACGAGCATTGCTCAGCCTCCATCATCATCATAGGCAGCCCCTCGGAATCGAGGAAGACTTGCTTCCACTCTAAAAATGAGTCCTGAGGTGACTGAACAGTCCAATACGAGAACCACAGTCCCTGTCATAGGTGTGACAGATAGTCGTTGAGGGAAGGGGTGGGTGGGACTGGTTTGCCGCACGCTCTTTCCGCTGCCTGCACTTGATTTCTGCATGCCCTGGGCGATGAGACTCGAGGTGCTCAGCGCCCTCCCGGATGCACTTCCTCCACTTAGGGCGGTCTTTGGCCAGGGACTCCCAGGTGTCGGTGGGGATGTTGCACTTTATCGGGGAGGCTTTGTGGGTGTCCTTGCAACGTTTCCTCTGCCCACCTTTGGCTCGTTTGCCGTGAAGGAGTTCCGAGTAGAGCGCTTGCTTTGGGAGTCTCGTGTCTGGCCTGCGAACAATGTGGCCCGCCCAGCGGAGCTGATCGAGTGTGGTCAGTGCTTCAATGCTGGGGATGTTGGCCTGGTCGAGGACACTAACGTTGGTGTGTCTGTCCTCCCAGGGTCCTCCACCAACCTATCCCCGCCACACAGCACTGCTCCCCAGTCAGCCCCCAGTAGCCAACTGGTCATTCGTTGATAATTGGTTAATCTGTGCTGGGGTATCAGTAGGGTTCTACACTTGGTCCCTGCATTCCTGCACTAGCAAAGGCTAAAGGGTTCAAGGTAGTAAACCTCCTGGGGACCTCAGAGAGTGGGAAACAGGTGCCAAGTAGCAGTAGTGGAGTTAGGAGGGACCATTGGGACAGGAGTGGGCCATTCAGCCCCCTTGAGCCTGTTCCGCCATTTATTGAAATTGTGGCTGATTTGTATCCAAGCTTCGTTAATTTCCCTTGGCTCCATATCCCTTCATACCCTTGGCTAGCAAAAATCTATCGATCTCAGGCATAATAATAATGCTCAACCATCGGTGGACGTGCCTTCAGCTGCCCAGACCCTAAGCTCTGGAACTCCCTCCCTAAACCTCTCCGCCTCTCTACCTCTCTTTCCTCCTTTAAGATGCTCGTTAAAACCTACCTCTTTAAACAAGCTTTTGATCATCTGCCTTAATTTCTTCTGTGGCTCGGTGTCAAATTTATCTGTTTGTCTGTAACACTGCTGTGAAGTGCCTTGGGATGTTTTACTGCGTTAAAGGTGCTATATAAATAAAAGTTATTATTATAAAATTATTAATTGAGCTGGCATCTACTGCTTTTTGTGGGAAAGCCACACGTCTACCACCCTTTGCGTGAAGAAGTGTTTCTAACATCTCTCCTGTATGGCTTAGCTCAGATTATAATGTTATGTCCCCTTGTCCTCCCCCACCAACAGAAAAAGTTTCTCTCTATCTACCCCCCTATCAGCTCCTTTCAGAATCCTAAAAACCTCAATCAAATCACCCCTTAACCTTCTATATTCCAGGATCACCAGCCTAGTTTCTGTACTTTCTCCTCATAATCTAACCCTTGGAGCCCTGGTAACATTCTGGTGAATCTGCACTACACGCCTTCCAAGGCCAATATATCCTCTCTCAGGTGCGGTACCCAGAACTGTACACAGTATCCCGGGTGATGATGTGGGGGTGGAAGTGGGCGATTTTATTGATAGATAGTATGGTGTCTGAAATGATACAATGAACTCCGTACTGTGAGCCAGTGACCAGGTGTAACCTAGTCAGTCTTTAATGGCTTCCAGAAGTGAAGATACAAAGGTGAAGTTCAGCTTATATACTGGGCCCAGCACGAGTGTACCTATGACCCTAGGACCTCCGACGGTAGTGCCCCCTGTTGGTGGGCAGACCTTATGTACATACATTATAGATAGGATGTGGAGTTTGAAGTTCAGCTTGGGTTGAATCAACAATTCAAACCAAGTAGTCAAAATGAATATGATTTAATAGTTTTTTTAATATTCCCTTATCTTTTAATATACATTTGCGAACAGCTCAAAAGTCATGAAAACCAACATGTGCTGTTATGTTATAGTATTTTCCAATCTTTTTTCTCTTCAACAGAAGAAGCCATACTGAAAATTGGAGAAGAGGATTCAGTGTAAGTGTGTGGGAGTTCTAATAAGGAAAGAAAGAAATGGCATTTATATAGATAGACCCTTATCATGTCTTTGGAGCATCCCAAAGTGTTTCACACCAAACACATTACTGTGAAGAGCAGTGACTGTCGGCAAATGCAGCTGGCAATGTGTGCACAGCAGACCACAAAGAGCAGGCAAGGAACAAGACTATTGATCTATTTTTGATGTCGTTGAGTGTCAGCTGTGGCTCAGTGGGTCGCACCCCCGCCTCTGAGTCAGAAGGTTGTGGGTTCAAGTCCCACTCCAGGAACTTGAGCACAAAAAATCTAGGCTGACACTCCCAGTGCAGTGCTTGAGGGAGTGCTGCACTGTCGGAGGTGCCGTCCTTCAATTGAGACGGTAAACCGAGGCCCCATCTCGGGTGGACGTAAAAGATCCCTATTTCGAAGAAGAGCGGGGCCGGGGGGGGGGGGGTTATCCCCGGTGTACTGGCCAATGTTTATCCCTCAACCCACATAAAAAAATCATCATCATCATAGGCAGTCCCTCGAAACGAGGCTGACTTGCTTCCACGCCAGAAAAAAGGACGAGTTCACAGGTGTTTCAGTGAAGGACCCGAACTACATTCTGAAGGGTGGAAGATGCCTGTGTGTGGACCAAGACTCAGAGGTGAGGGTGCGACACAAGTCACCACACGGGCTCGACAGAGCTCGGTCTTGGTCCAGTGGCAAGGGTTACCCAAGACGACTGGAGACCAAGCTCTGCTGCACGGACCTAGTACGCACACCTATCGCAGTGTGGACTGGCCTGTGCTGCCCCTGGGCCCCTGGCCCCGAACTCGCGCCTCCCCTGGGCCCCGATCACGTCCCTCCACAGTCTCTCGCCGCTCCTTCGCCCCGACCTCGCCGCTCCTGCTGTATCTGCCCACGCTCCAATCACCGACCTGGATCTTGATGATGTCGCTCTTCACAGCCGTCGCCCTCCTGCACCAGCTCGCTCTGTACCGTGTAGTGGCATGCCTCCACGCTGCCCATGGCCGCTGCTCGTCGCTCCTTTTATGGCCCCGACCATTATGTGCGAGGGAACATAACAAATACAGATTATCTGGTCATAATCACATTGCTGTTTGTGGGAGCTTGCTGTGCGCAAGTTGGCTGCCGCGTTTCCCACATTACAACAGTGACTGCACTCCAAAAGTACTTCATTGGCTGCAAAACACTTTTGAGACATCCGGTGGTCGTGAAAAGCGCTATATAAATGCAAGTCTTTCTTTTTTAGGTTGAGGGAAGAATGTTGACCAGGACAGCAGAACGACTCATTGCTCTTGTTAAAATAGATGTTTTACATCCACTTGCACGCCTGGAAATGGAGGGCAGGGCCTTGATTTAATGAGATGAGACCTCTAATAATACAGCACTTCCTCAGTACTCTGTTACAGTGTCAGCCTACAAGTCATGCTCAAGTCCTAGAATGAGGCTTAACCTACAACCTTCTGACTCAGAGGCACTTAGTGCTACCCATTGAGCCACGCTGACTAAGCATTGATAGTTCACTCAAATCGAAACTCAAGGTCACCGATAAATGACAGAACTTATGTCGGGCCTATGATTGGTCGCAGGATAAGGCTTATCCAGCCCTGGTCCAGGTGGCTCTATCTCCTACATTGATCCAGAGCAGGTTGCAGATCAGTGTATTGTCAACAACATGTGGCCAGCAGACCAGAGTTATACTGCTGCCTCCCTGTTCTCATCCCGTTGCGTCCCCTGCAATTTTCTCTGGTCGTAGAGAACAAATGGGGCAGTCAGCCCCTGCGAGCATTAAACATTAGATGCCATAGCTCTGTTTTTCCTGACCGAAAAAGTAACAGAGAGCCAGCAGTATAACTCTGGTCTGCTGGCCCCATGTTGTTGTAAGCGGTGACTAGTTTTAAACTTCTATTCAGTTTCCCGCTGGTACTGCTCTGTGAAGACTACTGCCCATTAATGCTATTCCATCAGACAAGACTGATAGCAAGAGCAGACACAATTGACAGCTCTTCAGTAAATTGCCTTCAGTAATTTAGTCGAAGACAGCAGTAACTATATTACAGATGTACAGTGAGTCCCGCTGTGTGTATTAGAGAAATACAGTTTTAACGTCTCATCTGAAAGATGTCATCCCTTACAGTGCAGCACTCCCTCAACACTGCGCTGAGTGTCAGCCTAGATTATGTGCTCAAGTCTCTTGAGCGGGAACTTCGCACTAAGTGGCGAGAATACTAGCACTGAGTCAAGACTGACACTTGCAGATAGTCCAGATTTGGCCGTTATTTGTTGCGAGGACTCTGACTATGTGTAAAAACGAATACAGTAAAGGTCATTCATATGGTGTGGCAAACGGGTAATCATTGACACTGACATTATTGACTGGATGTGAATTCGACCAACGTGACCAATTCTCCTTTTTCTTCTACTAGGAGTGACTCCGGAAGTGGGCTGAGCCACCTTGACCCAGTTGACAGGACACTACTTAGCGTTTGGTTGGTCTCCCCCCGCCTCTTAAAGATGTTAAATCGCGACTCCATTCACAAAACCAAGACCTGATCCCTGAAGGATACTGCTGCTCTTCAAGGGCTGGTTAGGTTGATGATCACCGGTTAGATTGGGACTTTGGGTTGTGTATGATGCCAAGGTGGAGGGCCTTTGGCTTCCTGAAGAAAGTAGAGCTTTGCGGGCGAATTGCGTCTGCCTACAGGCACTGTCGAGGCATTATTTGTGGCGAGTGTGTTCAGATTGTCTTGAATATTAGTGTTCAACCAAATTCCTACAGCATGGCCAGCTTGTTACATCTTCATTTCTTTCCCCCTCCCTTCAAATACAAAAAAAACACTTCCGTCTCCTTAAGGTTACGCCCGCTTCCAAAACAAGGGGGCCTAACTTTAAAACTAGTCCTGGGCTATCAGGAGGTGATGACAGGTAGAACTTCTTCAGGGTAGGGCAAATCTGGAACTCTCTTTTCCCCCCCCCCCCCCCTCCCCACACAAAAGTTATTGAGGCTGGGGGTGAATTGAAAATTTGAAAACTGAATTGGATAGAATTTTGTTAGGCAAGGGTATTAAGGATTAAGGAATCAAGGCGAATTGATGGAGTTAAGATACAGATCAGCCATGATCTAATTGAATGGAGAAACAGGCTTGAGGGTCTTACTGCAGTTCGTATATTCCTTTAGGTCCCCTGTGCGATGCTTTAATTTGTGACAGTCTGTTCCCAGCTTTATTTCCCTCCCACCTCCGTCTCTTCACTGATCCACAACTTTGAGACGTCCGGTGGTCGTGAAAGGCACTATATAAATGCAAGTCTTTCTTACTTTTTGTTTTGTAGTGCCTCTCCGTGTATGAGGAAGGTCCAGTATGAGTCATCTTCCTTATTTTCTCTCCCGCTCTTGGGTGAACTGCACGGATTACGCCCCCAGTCCCATTGACCACAATGCAGCCAAATCTCGTCTCCTCCCCAAAAAAATAATACAAAGGCTGGATTTCCAGCGTCAGAGCACACAACGTCCAAAGGAAAAGAAAAATCATAGAATAGTACAGCACAGGGGGAGGCCATTCGACCCATGGAGTCTGCACCAGCTCGCTCGATGAACTATCCAATTAGTCCCCCTCCTCTGCTCTCCCCATACCCCTGCATTTTTTTCTCCTTCTAGGATTTATCCAATTCCCTTTTGAAGGCTACTATTGAATCTATTCACCACCCTATCGGACAGTGCATTCCAAATCCTAACCACTTGTTGCATAAAAAAGTTTCCCCTCATGTCACTTTTGGTTCTTTTGCCAATCGCTTTCAATCTGTGCCCTCTGGTTATCGACCTGATGTTATTGTGTATGTCTCTCTCCTCCTGCTCCCCCCCTCCCAAAAACAATGTCAATGAATGATATTTTGGATTAGAATAAATAAAAATCTATATTTGACGGAAAAGCTGTGGCTTATTTATCTTCTCATCTGGATACAAGGGTTCGGAGAGCACTTTGCCACCCAGGTACTGCAACAACCTGTTGAGTGAAAATGCCAGTGCCTGGATCTCCTGCCTGGGTAATGAATCCCCGAGCTTTCCCAAACCTGGTGATCTCTTCGTCCTTACAATCCACCAAATCAAGGTAAGGATGCAATAATGTCTCATGGGGAATTATGTCAGCAGTTTGTTTGCTGGTGTGCTTTGCTTCTTTAAGAGTCAATAAGTGGGGTACGAAAGCTGAAATATGTGGTAATGCCATCCCACTACTTATTGCTAATAGTTGAATACTTTTTTTAGTGAAACATAATACAGATTGAACCTCCCTTATCCGGATCCCTCGGGACCTGGCCTGTTCTGGATAAGGGATTTTTCCGAACGAGGGGTGGTCACGTTAAATTGGATGGTACAGGTACTGAGCAAGGGGATATTGGGGCTAGCTGGCTGGGGGCTGGGAGTGCTGCAGAGAGATCATGGTGGGGGGGGGGGGGGGGGGGGGGACGGACGGACGGTGGATCACGGGGTCAGGCCAGCGATTGCGGGAGTCGGCAGCGAGGAAGGACTTCAATTTGTTCATGTCGGCGTTCTGCGCATGCGCTATTCGGTGGCCAGGAATGGTTCTGGATTAGGGAGTTCTGGATAAGGGAGGTTCAACATGTATTCATTAGAACGCTCATAAGATTCATTACAATCGGGTGCAAAAAAAAACTCACGTTGCAGCCGTTGCGATCTGATGATGAATTCTGAGAGACCTTGTACCGCTGAAGAGAACTTTTTATTTATTTGTTCTTGGAATGTGGGTGTCGCTGGCAAGGCCAGCATTTATTGCCCATCCCTAATTGCCCTCGAGAAGCAGGGTATTTAAGAGTCAACCACATTGCTGTGCGTATGGAGTCATATATAGGCCAAACCAGGAAAGGACGGCAGATTTCCTTCCCTAAAGGACGGCAGTGAACCAGATGGGTTTTTATGACAATCCGGTAGTTTCATGCTCACCGTTACTAGCTTTTTATAAAAATTCCAGATTTATTTAATTATCTGAATTTAAATCCCTCAGGTGCCGTGGTAGGGTTTGAACTTGTCTCTGGATTATAAATCCAGGCCTATTGGATTACTAGTCAAGTGACATTCCCACTATGCTACCGTTCCCTTGTATTCAGCCAGCACGTGATGGGAAAATTGCAATGACGTGGAAACCATGGACAGAAAAAATGCAGAAAGTGGGCCCCACCAATTGCTAAAATGGGTTGCAAGTGAGGTCCAGTTGGTCACACGGAGGGGGCGATGATTTCCATCTGCCCCGCCCAGGTGTGCTGGACGGCACAAGACCAGGCAGCAAACTGGCACACCATGCAGCCCCGCCCAATTAACCTTCCATGCGTTTCAACGGAGGGAATATCCAGCGGGATCCGTTCCGGCGCGTACGATCCTCTCCAGCTGATTATTTTTACGTTTCGCTCATCTCCCATCATCATAGGCAGGCCCTCGAAATCGAGGAAGACTTGCTTCCACTCTAAAAGTGAGTTCTCAGGTGACTGTACAGTCCAATACGGGAACCACAGTCTCTGTCACAGGTGGGACAGACAGTGGTTGAGGGTAAGGGTGGGTGGGACTGGTTTCCCCGCACGCTCCTTCCGCTGCCTGCGTTTGGTTTCTGCACGCTCTCGGCGACGAGACTCGAGGTGCTCGGCGCCCTCCCGGATGCTCTTCCTCCACTTAGGGCAATCTTTGGCCAGGGACTCTCGGGTGCCGGTGGGGATATTGCATTTTATCAAGTGCAACTTCTCAGGCAGGTGCTTTATGCACAAGCGATACAGACATTAATCGACCCCGGGGTCTCGCAAAACTTAGCCTGTGGCGTCTGCTGCAGTCTGAACTTTCCCAGACGAACTTGCCTCCCAACCTGTAGGGTGTTGAAAAGGAGGAATTTTGTTGGCGTTTAGGGTGTTCTGGGTTTTTTTTCCAGCTGATTTTTCTGACTCGGGAGTCTGTCACGTCAATGCTGCTACGTTTCCCGGTGCTCCTGGTTACTGTCTGCATGACTTGATTAAAATGGAACAGTTTGAGAGTTGTGGGTTCAGATTATGTGCGGGACGGTAACCAGATTTGTGGAACAGTCGGCATCTACCAGTGGTTGCCAACCCTCTGAGGAATGTATCTCCTGGGCGCAGCTCCAGGCAAATTGGGAGAAAAATCACAGGCCCATTCAAACAAATTGTGTCTTGTATCTCATTTTCTTTGAACATTTTCATTTATTCGTTCTATAAATAGTGGAAATGGGATTTTTAAAAAAAGGCAGTTTGACCGGATGGGCCAATTGGAGGTTGGGAGGGTCATGTGATTAATCGTCCAGGAATATGTTCAAGCAGAGTTGGCAACCCGAGTTCCCGGTCCGAATGTCCCCCTCTCCTACCACACCCCTCCCCTCCCCTCTCCCCCCTCCACTACCCTCTACCCTCCTCCTCTACCCTCTTTCCCCTCCCCTACTCTCTACCCCCCTCCCCTACCCTCTCCCCCCTCCCCTTCCCCTATTCAGAACAACTCGGGATGGGCAGTGAGTGCGGCCTTGCCAGGGTCGCCCACATTCCGAGAAAAGCAATAAATACCCGGAGCACGTCATCTTCAATGTTTACTGCCTGAGTCCCTCAGTGTTTGATCACCACTTTTTGCTGTGGAGTTCCAACATTCCTTTGTTGATTGGACATGTTGAGTTTTGAATCTACCAAGACTCTCGTTCAACTTCAGCGTTTAGCACTGTTACATAGAAACATAGAAAATAGGTGCAGGAGTAGGCCATTCGGCCCTTCGAGCCTGCACCGCCATTCAATGAGTTCATGGCTGAACATGCAACTTCAGTACCCCATTCCTGCTTTCTCGCCATACCCCTTGATTCCCCCTAGTAGTAAGGACTACATCTAACTCCTTTTTGAATATATTTAGTGAATTGGCCTCAACTACTTTCTGTGGTAGAGAATTCCACAGGTTCACCACTCTCTGGGTGAAGAAGTTTCTCCTCATCTCGGTCCTAAATGGCTTACCCCTTATCCTTAGACTGTGACCCCTGGTTCTGGACTTCCCCAACATTGGGAACATTCTTCCTGCATCTAATCTGTCTAAACCCATCAGAATTTTAAATGTTTCTATGAGATCCCCTCTCATTCTTCTGAATGCCAGCGAATACAAGCCCAGTTGATCCAGTCTTTCTTGATATGTCAGTCCCGCCATCCTGGGAATCAGTCTGGTGAACCTTCGCTGCACTCCCTCAATAGCAAGAATGTCCTTCCTCAAGTTAGGAGACCAAAACTGTACACAATACTCCAGGTGTGGCCTCACCAAGGCCCTGTACAACTGTAGTAACACCTCCCTGCCCCTGTACTCAAATCCCCTCGCTATGAAGGCTATTTGCTTTCTTAACTGCCTGCTGTACCTGCATGCCAACCTTCAATGACTGATGTACCATGACACCCAGGTCTCGTTGCACCTCCCCTTTTCCTAATCATTCAGATAATAGTCTGTCTCTCTGTTTTTACCACCAAAGTGGATAACCTCACATTTATCCACATTATATTTCATCTGCCATGCATTTGCCCACTCACCTAACCTATCCAAATCACTCTGCAGCCTCATAGCATCCTCCTCGCAGCTTACACTGCCACCCAACGTAGTGTCATCCGCAAATTTGGAGATACTACATTTAATCCCCTCGTCGAAATCATTAATGTACAATGTAAACAGCTGGGGCCCCAGCACAGAACCTTGCGGTACCCCACTAGTCACTGCCTGCCATTCTGAAAAGTACCCATTTACTCCTACTCTTTGCTTCCTGTCTGACAACCAGTTCTCAATGCATGTCAGCACACTACCCCCAATCCCATGTGCTTTAACTTTGCACATTAATCTCTTGTGTGGGACCTTGTCGAAAGCCTTCTGAAAGTCCAAATACACCACATCAACTGGTTCTCCCTTGTCCACTCTACTGGAAACATCCTCAAAAAATTCCAGAAGATTTGTCAAGCATGATTTCCCTTTCACAAATCCATGCTGACTTGGACCTATCATGTCACCTCTTTCCAAATGCGCTGCTATGACATCCTTAATAATTGATTCCATCATTTTACCCATTACCGATGTCAGGCTGACCGGTCTATAATTCCCTGTTTTCTCTCTCCCTCCTTTTTTAAAAAGTGAGGTTACATTGGCTACCCTCCACTCCATAGGAACTGATCCAGAGTCTATGGAATGTTGGAAAATGATTGTCAATGCATCCGCTATTTCCAAGGCCACCTCCTTAAGTACTCTGGGATGTAGTCCATCAGGCCCTGGGGATTTATCGGCCTTCAATTTCCCCAACACAATTTCCCGACTAATAAGGATATCCCTCAGTTCCTCCTTCTTACTAGACCCTCTGACCCCTTTTATATCCGGAAGGTTGTTTGTGTCCTCCTTAGTGAATACTGAACCAAAGTACTTATTCAATTGGTCTGCCATTTCTTTGTTCCCCGTTATGACTTCCCCTGATTCTGACTGCAGAGGACCTACGTTTGTCTTTACTAACCTTTTTCTCTTTACATATCTATAGAAACCTTTGCAGTCAGTCTTAATGTTCTCTGCAAGCTTCCTCTCGTACTCTCTTTTCCCTGCCCTAATCAAACCCTTTGTCCTCCTCTGCTGAGTTCTAAATTTCTCCCAGTCCCCGGGTTCACTGCTATTTCTGGCCAATTTGTATGCCACTTCCTTGGCTTTAATACTATCCCTGATTTCCCTTGATAGCCACGGTTGAGCCACCTTCCCTTTTTTATTTTTATGCCAGACAGGGATGTACAATTGTTGTAATTCATCCATGCGGTCTCTAAATGTCTGCCATTGCCCATCCACTGTCAACCCCTTAAGTATCATTCGCCAATCTATCCTAGCCAATTCACGCCTCATACCTTCAAAGTTACCCTTCTTTAAGTTCTGGACCATGGTCTCTGAATTAACTCTTTCATTCTCCATCCTAATGTAGAATTCCACCATATTATGGTCACTCTTTCCCAAGGGGCCTTGCACAACGAGATTGCTAATTAATCCTCTCTCATTACACAACACCCAGTCTAAGATGGCCTCCCCCCTAGTTGGTTCCTCGACATATTGGTCTAGAAAACCATCCCTTATGCACTCCAGGAAATTCTCCTCCACCGTATTGCTTCCAGTTTGGTTAGCCCAATCTATATGCATATTAAAGTCACCCATGATAACTGCTGCACCTTTATTGCATGCACCCCTAATTTCCTGTTTGATGCCCTCCCCAACATCACTACTACTGTTTGGAGGTCTGTACACAACTCCCACTAATGTTTTTTGCCCTTTGGTGTTCTGCAGCTCTACCCATATAGATTCCACATCATCCAAGCTAATGTCCTTCCTAACTATTGCATGAATCTCCTCTTTAACCAGCAATGCTACCCCACCTCCTTTTCCTTTTATTCTATCCTTCCTGAATCTTGAATACCCCTGGATGTTGAGTTCCCAGCCCTGATCATCCTGGAGCCACGTCTCTGTAATCCCAATCACATCATATCTGTAATACTCTTATGAATGACTCCACGAGGTCTAGTATTGTACTTGAGCTGTTGTGACCTTAGTCCCATTCATTGCAACTCCAGCGTGAGACACAAGCATGGTGGGCAGCCTTTTGTACTGGGCCCTGCACACCTATCAGGTGTCCCTCAGGTCTCCCACCGTAGTGCCCTCTGGTGGCACACCTTATGTGACTATATAGTTAGTATACATGGTCTATGTACATGACAAGCACCTTCCATGGACGCCTAGTTTGTTGCTTTTTTTTTTACTTGCTATGCGCCTTATTTACACATTTTGTCCAAACCCATTTTGTCATCTCTCCTGCTGCCTGCTCGGCCTCCATTGGCCCTCCGAGTTTGGTATCGTCTGCAAATCTGACCACTTTGCATGGGGTTTCTGAACCCGGGTCACTGATGCCAGCCAGCTTACTCTGAAGTGGTTTTACTTTGAATCTGTCTCGGAGGCGGCAGATTGCGGGACAGGAGTCCAGCGTAAATATAGCAAGATCCACCAGGGGGAGTGCCTGACCTGCACTCGTTGCTTTTGCTATTCTTGGAAACAACATTTAGGATACATTTACGACAGCTTCTTGCTGTTTTGCCACCTCCAACTGTCCTGAATTAAAGCCATTTGCTTAAATGTGTACACCGCCCTTTATGACAGCTCTTTTCAAAGGGAAGATCCACCTAATGAAACATAGAAATATAGAAAATAGCTCACACAGCCACCCAGCTTATTGCCATCTGCAAACTTGGAGATATTACATTCAATTCCTTCGTCCAAATCATTAATGTATATTGTAAATAGCTGGGGTCCCAGCACTGAACCTTGCGGTACCCCACTAGTCACGGAAGGGAGCTGTACACATTCTCTGATGTAATGGGTTGAGTCAAAGCTTTTTTAGTGGGTTTGTAGGTGTCCCAGGCTGTGTGCAGCCTCGTTAGTCTGTGTTTACTGGTTTCACTGGAATGAATGCACTGGCACTGTGACACCTCGCGTTTAGCTCCGATACAAAAATAAAAGCAAAACGCAGGCACAACGATCAAGTTTTGAATTATTCAATTCTCAATGAACATACATGTCAGGAAAGGATTGACAGGCTGGGTCTCTAGTCTCTTTTAAAAAAAAAAAGAAGGCTGAGGGATGACCTAATAGAGGTCTATAATGAAAGGTTTTGATCGAGTGGATACAGAGAGAATGTTTCCATTTGCGGGGAAGAGCAAAACTAGAGGCCATCAATATAAGATAGTCACCAAGAAATCCAATGGGGAATTCAGCAGAAACTTCTTTACCCAGAAAGTGGTGAGAATGTGGAGCTCGCTGCCACAGGGAGTGGTTAAGGCGACTAGTATCGATGCATTTAAGGGGTGGCTAGACAAGCGTATGAGGGAGAAGGGAATAGAGGGTTATGCAGATAGATTTAGATGAGGAAAGACGGGAGGAGGCTCGAGTGGAGCATAAACGCCGGCATGGACTGGTTGGGCCGAATGGCCTGTTTCTGTGCCGTAGATCCGATGGAAAACAGTTGTTGACCATCAATATAATTTTTAAAGAAAATAATAAAAAGTGTTCCATTCCCCAGACCTGAGTAGCAGAAAGAAATGGTCAAATAAAATCTAAATGTTATTGTTGTAGCTCATCATCATAGGCGATCCCTCGAAGCCAGGATGACTTGCTTCCACGCCAAAAAAGGATGAGTTCACAGGTGTTTCAATGAAGGACTGTTGCAGAGCCACCTCGTGGACTACTGATGTAATAACAAAAAGCCATGTGCTGCATCAATTCTTACCCGGGAGTCATGTTGTACAGTTCTCTGTTTACTGTGTCTCCAAGATATCAGTTACAAAGAGTAAATATTTGCTTTTCTTTCTAGAATTCTTTTAATGTTCAAATTCCATGTGCTGCTGTTACAGTTTTGATGTTGAAACTGGTTCACCGCTGGATTAATTCTGTGACTGAACCAACACCTTCACACTGCCAAGGGTCAGTAACTCAACAACAACTCATCAATCCAGCACTGGTGAAATCGCCAAGATACACTACAGAAGGGGAAAAACATAGAAACAGCAAACAAATAGATGTTGTAGTTAATGATGAATCTTTATAATAGTTTGACTCCTTTATAAAAAAAAGGGATGACTGATGGAATCATTAATGTACACTTTAGTTTTCAAAGTGCACATTATTGCTCAACACCAGCCAGAGCCACTGGCCCGGGTCCCCGAGTGGGAATGGAGAAAGTGACTTCAGCAGCAGCCTGGGGCTCCTGCTCACTCAGTCTGTTGAAGTACTCGTACAGGAACTACATTCTAAACAACAACAACAATTTATATGGCACCTTTAACGTAATGAACCATCCCAAGGTGCTTCATAGGGATATTAGGAGATAAAACATTTGACAGGAGAAATGAAATCGGATACTACTTTCTCACGCTTGGTGAAACAGGTGGGACAGGTTTTTAGTTGTAAGGCATTGAACCAGGTCCTGTGTACGATCTCTGCCATTTCAAATCTTAGTAGCAAGCCCAATGTTAAAAAAAAGATATAGTTGAGATTCTTACATTTAGGGGTATTTTAGTTAGTTATTGCTGTGTGTGTGTGAATATAAATACTCAGTAGTACTTATAATACAGACGCGGATGTGATCAGATGCCTGCTAGGTATCTTCAGCTGCCCTGGAGTCTCCAGAAATTGAAGATTAATGTGCAGGTCACTTCTGCGAACAACCCATGGAGAAAAACTATCGCGGCTTTAAAAAAAAAAGGAATGAGAAATGTATTAAATTTATTTTAATACTTTCATTTATTAGTTATCGGTGTGGGGGGGGGGGTGGGGAAGGTTACTGCACAAGATAAAAGTTCACAAGTTGGGGGTAATATATTAGCATGGATAGCGGATTGGCTAACTAACAGAAAACAGAGAGTTGGGATAAATGGTTGATTCTCAGGTTGGCAATCAGTAACCAGTGGGGTGCCGCAGGGATCAGTGCTGGGATCCCAACTATTTACAATTTATATTAACAACTTGGAAGAAGGGACTAAGTGTAACGTTGCCAAGTTTGCTGATGATACAAAGATGGGAGGAAAAGCAATGTGTGAGGAGGACACAAAAATCTGCAAAAGGACATAGACAGGCTAAGTGAGTAGGCAAAAATTTAACAGATGGAGTATCATGTTGGAAAGTATGAGGTCATGCACTTTAGCAGAAAAAAAATCAAAGAGCAAGTTATTATTTAAATGCAGAAAGATTGCAAAGTGCTGCAGTACAGCGAGACCTGGGGGTACTTGTGCATGAAACACAAAGTGATGGTATGCAGGTACAGCAAGTGATCAGGAAGGCCAATGGAATCTTGGCCTTTATTACAAAGAGGATGGAGTATAAAAGCAGGGAAGTCTTGCTACAACTTTACAGGGTATTGGTGAGGCCACATCTGGAATACTGCGTGCAGTTTTGGTTTCCATATTTACGAAAGGATATACTTTTGCTTTGGAGGCAGTTCAGAGAAGGTTCACTAGGTTGATTCCGGGGATGAGGGGGTTGACTTATGAGGAAAGGTTGAGTAGGCTGGGCCTCTACTCATTGGAATTCAGAAGAATGAGAGGTGATCTTATCGAAACTTATAAGATTATGAGGGGGCTTGACAAGGTGGATGCAGAGAGGATGTTTCCACTGATGGGGGGACTATAACTGGAGGGCATGATCTTAGAATAAGGGGCCGCCCATTTAAAACTGAGATGAGGTGACATTTCTTCACTAAGAGGGTTGTAAATCTGTGAAAGCTGGGACATTGAATACATTTAAGACAGAAAAAGTTTCTTAAACGATAAAGGCTTATGGGGTGCGGGCGGGGAAGTGGAGCTGAGTCCATGATCAGATCAGCCATGATCTTATTGCATGACGGAGCAGGCTTGAGGGGCCGTATGGCCTACTCCTGCTCCTATTTCTTGTTCTCATGTTCTTAAAGGATGTTTTACTGGACGGGGCGGTTGGTGGCGAGCGGGCATGTGATGCAATCTCCAGGAATATGTCCAACCAGAGTTGGCCAGGCTAACTGTAATGTATTGGCAGGTGTTTTCTGCAGTAACCCAGCCCTTAATCTTATTAGCTTTAAGATGGTTTTGTATATGCAACAAAGTGTGATGTCTACAGTGTGACATGTCCTCAAAATTTGCAAGCATGCATATATATTTTAGATTTTGTTTTGTTTGTTCCTGGGATGTAGGCATTGCTGGCATGGCCGGCATTTATTGCCCATCCCCAATTGCCCTCGCGAAGGTGGTGGTGAGCCGCCACCTTGAACCGCTGCTCCGTGTGGTGAAGGTGCTCCCACAGTGCTGTTAGGGAGAGAGTTCCAGGATTTTGACCCAGCAACGATGAAGGAACGGCGATATATTTCCAGGCCAGGATGGTGTGTGACTTGGAGAGGAATTTGGAGTTAATGCTGTTCCCATGTGCCTGCTGCCCTTGTCCTTCTAGGTGGCAGAGGTTGTGGGTTTTGAAGGTGCTGTAAAAGATGCCTTGGCAAGATGCTGCAGTACATCTCGTGTAGATAGAACGGGGTATTTGTTGTAGGCCTATATTTTATTGCATGACTGTGAGCAAGTGCACAAGTAATTGAAAATGAAGGACGTCAAAGGAGATGGGGAAAGGATTGAGAAATCAGATTAGGGTAGGAGAGCTAACCACTGGCACAGAGCTAACCACTGGCACAGGTCTGACTGGCGCAGGACTGGCCTCCTTCTGTGCTGTACTGTGAGTAATTCATTGAGTTTAAAAAAACCAAATACAGCCAGATTGACATAACAGAAAACGCTGGGATTGCACAGCTCGCCCGTCAGCATCTGAAAATTGAAGAAAGATTAACATTTCTAATAGACGCTCTTCTCCAGACCAGCTCTGACAAAGGGCCATAGAATGATACTACAGGAGGCCATTCGGCCCATCGTGCCAGCTCTATCAATCCAATTAATTCCCACCCCCCTGCTCTTTTCCCCACAGCTCTGCAAATTTCTCCTTTTCAAGTTATTTACCCAATGCCCTTTTGAAAGTTACTCATGAATCTGTTTCCACCGTCCTTTCAAGCAGTGCGTTCCAGATCAAAAACATTCTCATCTCCTCTCTGGTTCTTTTGCCAATTATCTTAAATCTGTGCCCTCTGATAACCGATCCTCCTGCCACTGGAAACATTTTCTCCTTATTTACTCTATCAAAACCCCTCATAATTTTGAACACCTCAATTAAATCTCCCCTTAACCCACCCTGCCTCCAAGGAGAACAACCCCAGCTCCTCTAATCTCCAGCCAAAACATTGACATAATTTTTCTCTTGTCTGCTGGTGTATTTCCAAGTAATGTGTGGTATGTAATGTTCAATTACCTTGCTGTTCTATTTTATAACATATTTGCATAAACTGCAGATAAAGGTTAAATATCTGAAGCTGTATGGAATGAAGGAAGTTATTTGGTTCACGAGACCCAGTCCAGTATCCTAGCTCATCCAACCCCAGATCCAGCTGTGTCTGAAGCCTGCGTCTCTGTTGTCTGTTTGGCAGATTGTTGCTCAGGTTTATCATTCCTCACAGGAAGAAGTCCCTTCTGACATCTAATCTCAATGGAATTTTCCCCGGCCTACGACCTCAGAACCCCAGTATCTGCGGAGTTTTATTTTAAAAGCCATTCAGGATTTATCTCATCTACATCACAGGTTTTCAACCCGGACTCCCTAGAACTTTGGAGCCCCCTCCCCTCCCCCTCCCCCCCAGGAGAACCCTAGAGACTTAATGAGGTCACCATTGTTGACTTAGGTTAAACCGAGGACCCGTCGACCTTCTCAGGTGGACGTAAAATATCCCATGGCACGATTTGAAGAAGAGCGCGGGAGTACCCCTGGCCAATAACCCCTGGCCCTCAAACAACTAAAACTGGTCATTATCTCATTGCTGTTTGTGGGAGCTTGCTATGCGCAAATTGACTGCCGCGCTTCCCTACATTCCCACAGTGACGACATGTCAAAAGTACTTCATTGGCTCTGAAGCCCTTTGGGACGTCTGGAGGCTGTGAAAGGCGCTATATAAATGCCAGTTCTTGTACCAGCACATTATTTCTGTTCCAGTACATGAAGAAAAAAATTGGGGGTAATTTTAACATTTTATTTATCGTTGGGTGAAAGGCATGTGATCGAAAGCCGGCAGCATGTTTTACACCCCGGCATCATTTTTGTTTCTTTTCCGTGGTGGAAGGCAAGGTTAAAAGCGGGTCTGCCGATTCGAAATCACAATTTTCTGCCCAGTGCTAAAAGTTAATATGCTTATTGTCTGCAACGATAGCATCATTGCCCTTTGGGTAACTGAGACAGTCTCTCGACAGGCAGGACTGCAGTCTCAGGAGGGTGTCGATATTTAACAGTATGGTCCTCACACAGGTCACTGATCTCATATTCTATATCATCATCATAGGCAGTCCCTCGAACGAGGATGACTTGCTTCCACAAGAGTTCACAGATGTTTCAATGAAGGACCCGATGTTCCAGTCCTGAACTCCAATTGAGGGGGTGGAAGATACCTGTGCGTGGATTTTTTTAATGTGTGGTGACCGTTGCACACCAGCCACCACACGGGCTTGACAGAGCTAGGCCTTTAACCAGTGGCAAGGGTTGACCAGGACGACTGGAGACCTGCTCTGCTGCACAGACCGAGTGCACACACATATCACAGTGTGGGCTGACCCGTGCTGCCCCTGGGCCCTGGGCCCTGGGCCCCGTACCCTCATTCACCGCACCTTCGCCCACAATGCCCATCGTGGGCCGCCCCGACCTGTGTGAGAATGCCACCAAAGGTCGGGGCTATAAATAGAGCAGGAGCACCGGGCCCTGGAACATCGAACATATTCTATATACGCTGCAGCCAGATCCCTCCTTGACCATATTCCCTCCGGCCTGTATAAATTGAGCGTACACCATGTTAATGAGCCCATCGCCAAAAGTAGACAGCTTGCGACTCAAATCATTTTGACACAAAATACATTTATTATTGTGTAGCGTTACACAGCCAACACACCAACAGGGAACAAAATATACAAACAAGGAATGTGAGCTCCTCCAGTTTTTACATCACAACAAAAGAAATTTGCCAAAGTAGCAATAAATTAATTGTACAATATTTACATCTGTGGGTCGATCGGACAGCTTCGTAAAGCTCTGCCACATCTCAATAGCAGTTCCGCGCACGTGCATCTGCACAGCAACTGTTCAGCCATGTTCACCTCATAAAGGCCTCACCCCTTAGGCCCCAGTTCCACTGACTCAAATTTCAAGCCTTCCACATTCTGTGCTTCATCACTAACAGACATTTGCAGGATTGTAACCCCCCCCTCCCCCAAAAAATCTTGCATTTCGAAGATGATTACCGATTGGGGTGTGAGAGTGAGACTGGAAAAATAAATCACATTACAATGGACAAGTTGGAGTGAGGTTGTGTCTTTGGTGTTAAATGATACTATTGACCACAATGTGAGCAACGAGAATCATTTAAAAAAAAAAAAATCGCATTGCAGCTTTTAACGTAGTAGGCATCGCAAGATGCTTCTCAACGTAAAACGCACAACGCTAAATGGTTGTCGAAGAGCTGGGAGAAATGGCCAACAACATGGGCTCCGAGGAAGCTTTTCACGGCGGGGACTGAAGGGGCAAGGTAGAGGAGTTGAGGGAGAAAGTTCCAGGGAGTAGATCTGAGACGGCTGTCGACTCTGGCACAAGTGGAGGGAAGGGAGGGAGGGATGCGCAGGACATTGGAGTCTTGACAACAGGAGACATGCTTGTACGCGAGGCCTGTGCACTCAAACCTCAACCACAGAGCGCGGTCTGTCGAGGCCGTCTCACTTTGACCCGCGACCTGGCTCAGTTTGTGAGGAGGAGGGACAAAAGGGCTGGCTGACCCCTCCTCGACCTCCAGCGATGACACTACTCTGCGCGAGAGACAGCCTGCGTGATATTCACTGCTCTATGGTACCAACATGAATGAGATGCCTCACTAAGAAGGAACATGATCGTCAGACCTCCGTGTCTGTCTGTGTGCGGTCTCAAACTCATGGCCATGGGACAAGCACCCAAAGGGGCATTAACTAGGGGCCCACCCGGCGATCTGCTCCATCCTCTGAACATTTTAAAGAAACAGAATTTTGTATCCATTTGTCCAATTAAACTGTCTCGCTAACAAAAAGGGCACTCCGACACATACTCGGATTTCAGCGATTTTGTTTATTCGTTATCCTCAACAGTGAAATTCAAACTGAGCAAATAAAGATGGCAGGACTGACTCACGATAAACAAAGCGAGTTTTAGATTATGTTAATGGTTGCAATAATAATGTGTGTTTATTTTGTAGGTAATTTATACTTTTGGTTTCGAACTTCCCTGTTCATCATTCCCTTGCCAACAGGGCTTGACCTGCAGCTAGGCCTCTGCCCATGTCAGAAGGTTACTGGCTGATGGTAGGCATTTAAGGGCAGCCTAAGGTGAATCTCTCTTCGATTTTCCTTCAGATAGCAAGAGCATGTGGGCAGTGGGAGGGAGGGTGGAGGGGGTGGGGGTGAGAGGGGGGTTGGAGGAAGTGGGTGGGGAAGAGGAGGGAGGGGGTTGGAGGAGGGTACCTGGACCCGACTTGTTACCTCCCCGATACGCCAGCTAAGATGAATAATTTTCCATGCACGATTCAAAATGTTCCATGACATGAGAAATCAGGAACACAAAATTGAGTTCTGCCACACAAAGGAAGGGTGGCTTTTTAAATGATTAAATAACCCAGAAATTCCCACAAGACCTTAGTGACCTCACAGAGCACACAGAAGAATGCAGAAGACTTGACTTTTATTTTGGGCCCAAACACAATACTGTACAGGATGACTTTCATTAAACCAGTGATTAGACAGTCTGTGGGGGGCATGTAGGCTCCTTAATCTATCGCCTCGAAGATCTTACGTGATCCGTAGTCAATTCCTTGATAGGTATCCTATGTTGGGTTAACATGACAAAACTATCTCGTAATGGATGTGGTGTCAAAATACTATTTCAGTTCTGGAAAAAGGCCAAAGTTAAATGATACAAAACATAAATTGAAATGTTGGGAAAACTGTTTGAAACATCAGATTTTTCCCCCTGCCTTTTCCCTTAGTGTGAGGGCTATTTAATGAGGTGCGCTTATTTATGTGAGAAACTGGAAAATGATTGCCAAGCTGGAGACAGATCGGTGAGGGGGAGGTAAGTATAGAGTTAGAAAGAATGGAAAAGAAAGAATTGGGGAGGAACGAGACAGAGAAAACAAATAAGAACATAAGAACATAAGAATTAGGAACAGGAGTAGGCCATCTAGCCCCTCGAGCCTGCTCCGCCATTCAACAAGATCATGGCTGATCTGGCCGTGGACTCAGCTCCACTTACCCGTCCACAAATGAATGAGAGAAGTGGGGGAGGAGAGAGTCGGTAAGAATAAGAGGTCGGGAAAAAGAAAGACTTGCATTTATATAGTGCCTTTCACATCCACCGGACATCTCAAAGCGCTTTACAGCCAATGAAGTACTTTTTGGAGTGTAGTCACTGTCATAATGTAGGAAACGTGGCAGCCAGCTCCCACAAAGAGCAGTGTGATAATGACCAAATAATCTGTTTTTGTGATGTTGGTTGAGGGTATTGGCCAGGACACTGGGGATAATGTCCCTGCTCTTCTTCGAAATAGTGCCATGCACCCAGCTGAGAGAGCAGTTTAACATCTCATCCAAAAGAAGGCACCTCTGACAGTGCAGCACTCCATCAGTACTGGCACTAGGAGTGTCAGCCTAGATTTTTGTGCTCAAGTCCCTGGAGTGAGACTTGAACCCACAACCTTCTGATTCAGAGGCAAGAGTGCTACCCACTGAGCCACGGCTGACACTGAGAGGAGAGCAAACATCAAAATGAACCGGATAGAGAGAAAGGAGTCAACATGAATATGGATTTAGGGAAGAACAGGAATTAGAAGAATTGGTGAGAGAACAGAAAGTAGAAAGTCAAGAGTAGATGAGCAATCAAGGATTAGTGAGAGAGAGAAAAAGAGAAAGGAGGAATGAAGAAAAGGAGAGAGAAAAATAGGGAGAATGTGCAAGTGGAAGGTGATCGGGATGAGCGAGAGAGAATTTTTATTCCTTCTGTCTCGACTGCTTCAAGTTCAGATCCGAGAGATCAAACACCTTATGCTAACCAATTCCAAAGAGTTTGAAATTCTAATCATGGCAGGACACCAAAGGCAGTTCTTTATTGCGTCGAGCATTGGACTTTTCATGTCTTCAGACCTTGGTGCAAATTTTGACTTGTTCATGTTTTTTTATATCGTCCGAATGAGCTGAGTGACACTCAGACTAGGCAATAGGCCAAGGTGGTGAATTACTTTAATCCTAGCCAATAAAGCCACTTTAAATTAGCCCAGTGAGAACCGTACACTTTGGCCCACAAGCTTTGGCCCTTCACTGTAATAAATACAAACACGTTTTGTGCTGAAGTCCCGCTCACGACCATTATTGTTGAACTCTCATCGACTGGCCCTCAGCTGTAGATGGTTTTGGACAGTCACCATTGAGCTGAATTCGGACACCAAACATGGTCCAATTAGCTTCTTTTAAAAAAAAATAAGAGCATTGTCTTCATGAAAAGGTGTTTGACAATTTCTCTCCCTGCCTCCCCCCAAATTAATTAAAAAATGCAACACAAAGTTGCAAACTGCACCAAAACTCAGCGGCCCACCTTGAATGGAGTCATTTTTACGCAACCGATATATCGTGGAGGGATACCAGACCCCCCGACAAACTGGAGAGTTTACCAAACACCTTTCCATGCGGGGAGCATCAATGTAACGGCAAACTTCAAACACCTTTACAAGAAACTGGGATTTCTGTTTTGTTTGTTGCTAATTTCGAATGCTGATTATTGTAAAGTAGGACCAGGGAAACAGCGAGGACCATGGAACGACCGACAGCACCAGAGCACAGCGTCTGCACCAAACTGTGACACGGTGCAATTTGTTTGTGTCCCAAGTAGGCTTGGAATGAAGAGTTGTGTTTTGAGTCTGTACACCACTCTCTGCCGTGTAACGCTCAGCTTCAGGAAGGGGCACAGCAAGAGTTTGCAAAACCTTCTCGGAAAGAAAACAATGGGCGCAGTGTGGAAAACCGCTGAAGTGGGGGAGAATGGCGGAGCCTGGGGCTCCCTCACACGGGGGTGCTGGTACACCGAGGCGGCGGGGGGGGGGGGGGGGGGAGGCGGGGGGGGGGGAGGCGGGGGGGGGGAGGCGTGGGTACACCTAGGCGGCGGGGGGGGGGGGGGGCGTGGGTACACCTAGATGGCGGGGGGGGGGGGGGAGGCGTGGGTACACCGAGGCGGCGGGGGGGGGGGGGGGAGGCGTGGGTACACCTAGGCGGCGGGGGGGGGGGGGGGAGGCGTGGGTACACCTAGGCGGCGGGGGGGGGGGGGGGGAGGCGTGGGTACACCGAGGCGGCGGGGGGGGGGGAGGCGTGGGTACACCTAGGCGGCGGGGGGGGGGGGGGGAGGCGTGGGTACACCTAGGCGGCGGGGGGAGGCGTGGGTACACCGAGGCGGCGGGGGGGGGGGGAGGCGTGGGTACACCGAGGCGGCGGGGGGGGGGGGGAGGTGTGGGTACACCTAGGCGCCGGGGGGGGAGGGGGGTGACATGGGGGCGCTAGCACACGGGGGCGCTGGCTCACCGAGGCACCGGGGGTCCTCCCTCACACGAGGGCGCTGGTACACCGAGGCACTGGGGGGGGGGGGGGGGGGCGGGGGAGGTGGGGTGGGGGCTCCCATACACGGGGGCGGGGGGGGCGGGCGCTGGGGGGCGCTAGCACACAAGAGTGCCAGGAGGGGGGGGGGGGGCGCTGGTACATCGAGCTGCCCGGGAGGGGCTCCCTCACACGGGCAGCTGGTACACCGAGGTGCCGGGGGGCGCTAACACACAGTGGCGTTGGTGGTGGGCGTGGGTGCACACAGTGGCACTGGAGGGGAGCGCTTGCACATGATAGCACCAGGGGGAGGCGGGGACATTAGCACCATGGAGACGCCGGAGGGGAGGGGGGCATACCCAGCGCATACGGTGACACCGGGGTGGGAGTTGGGTACTCGCACATGATGGCGCTGGGGGGGGGGGGGGGGGAGAGAGGGGGGCAGGGGTGGCATGCCGCTACAACATGGTGGCACCAGGGGGAGGCGGGAACATCAGTACATGGAGGCTCCGGGAGGGGGGGGGGGCATACGGTGACACCGGGTGGGGGTTGGGTGCTGGTTCAAGCTGGCGCAGGGCACGGGACAAGCTGTTACATGGTGGCGCCGGGAGAGTGGGCGTATACGGCGGAGCGTTCAGACACATGCGGCGGGGGGGGGGGGGGGGCTCATACACAGTGCCACAGGGATGGAGCGGACAAAGGCTCAGGACGTGTTCACCTCAGTTCCTAATCCTCGCAGGGGGAGGGGAGTCAGTCACCATCCAAGTGCCCAGCTATAGGTGGCACTGGTAGCAGCCTGGCAGCAGGCCATGTGCCAGGCCTCTACGCTTCAAAAGTCATTGAATAAGAAAAGGAGATAAAGTGACAGAAAATCGGATAAGAACAAAAGCAAATGAAACCTCTCGACACTCAAAAGGCATTCCATTCACATTGTTCTGGGAACAATTGAAAACGAATCATAGTCCTGTTGAACATTTTGTTATAGTGATCGCCAAAGGAGTAATTCACTCAAGACTAAAAAGGCAGATTTTCTGTTGCACATCTATCACGTTAAAATGTAATATCAGATATACGGACGACAAACCTAGCAGGGCACAATGAACATCTGTGTTAATTGGCAGTGTAAACATGGCAGATAACAGGTTACAACACAAAGTTTAGGCTGTGGTACAAGTACTGCGCGAAGCAACATCGGCAGGGGCTCAGGAAGGGCCGTGTCACCACCTCAGGACACGGGACGATGGACAACCTCGAGGGGGTTTTGGGCAATTGGTGACTCCTGGCTTTCTGCCCTGCGCGCTTGGGTGGGAGGCAGTCGGCTCGCCTCAGGTTTGTTCCCACCCCGCCCGCGGTGTACTCAGAGATCGTTGGCTGTTCTGGCTTCACGGCACACGGGTGCTCCTTCGACACCCGGTCCCAGGTACCTCCCACCGCAGTTTGCGAGGCGCTGGCACGCGGAAACAGCCTCACGGCCCCCCCAGACAAAATTTGCACCGTGCAAGTGCCAAAAGAAACCCAAACTTCAGAAGGCGAGCAGCACCGGGCAAGGAAGCCAAGAAGCAACAGGGACCTCTGAGGTGACCCAGACCACATTCAGCCTTATGCTTTACACTAGGCTGTCGGTGGGCTTAAATTGTTCAAACAATACATCGCCGAAGGGCCCCCGAGGTGTGCTCTGAAGGTGGAACGGGTTACCTGAACCCCTGTAACAGCATATATAGGACAAGACTTCCAGGCAGTCTCATTCCTCCCCGGACAGAGGAAGGTGCGTCTCAGATGCAGAAAGGGCGGGAGCAACTCAAGGTGCAAAGGGCGTATCTGAACCAGCTGCAGCTACATTTGCGATGAATGCAAGTTCCCACTAGGTGTTGGAGGAATGAAGGGCGTCTTTACCGTTAGCTGGATTATCCCTGAAATGGTGTTTACTGAAAAAATAATACATTTTTGACCAATTACTCCCTTTACCGAAGACAGATTTCAAGACTAATTAAAAAAAAAATTCAAAATACAAAGTTTTGAGCAGTTTAGAAACTAGGGGCTAGAAATTATTCGGTACGATATTAACATAGCAACCCTAATGCTTTTTTGCGCCAAATTGCTTTGCTATTTTAATCAGAAGCTTGATCTATCTAAATAGCTTACAATCGCTAGTATAACAGCACACAGACCAACTAGATTCCAGCCTATACCATTTAAAGTAATTGGTAGAAGGATTAGAGGGAAGATGAGGAAACAGTTCTTCAACCAGAGGGTGGTGGGGGTCTAGAACTCACTGCCTGAAAGGGTGGTAGAGACAGAAGCCCTCGCCACATTTAAAAAGTACTCGGATATGCACCTGAAGTGCCGTAACCTACAGGGCTCCGGACCTAATGCTGGAAGGTGGGATTAGGCTGGATAGCTCTTTGTCGGCCGGCACGGACACAATGGGCCGAATGGCCTCCTTCTGTGCTGTAATTTTTCTATGATTCTATACATGGCACTGATTTCCAGGCCCACATATGTTTTGGACACTAGTTGCTGGTAATCACCAGTCGATGAAACCAGATTAGCAAGGCAAGTGCCATCTTATTCTTCAGAAATTCCCTCCCCTCAATTTTCTCTCCTGAAGGCACTGACTGGCGCTGGGAGAACAGCTCCATTGGTGCCAGGCTCGCTCAGACGCCCTCTCCACGTGGCCTTTGCCGCTGATTCCAGACAGTGTCACCAACAGGCGGTTTGACCATCGGGAGTGTAGCCCGGCCTGTTCCTGTCCTCAACGCAAAGTTTTGCTACAGGAGTCAATAAATACCTGACTGATGTCCTGCCTTTCCCTCGTTACCCTACTCCCCCACACACCCCCTCCCTCACCCACTCCACCACATAGCCCGTGGGCCCAGAGGCCAGCTCTGGTGATCTTATTGCAGCCACAGCAGAGACCAGCTCATTCGGCGCAGTCCACAGATCGATCTGCATTCAGCAACTGAGCCATTAAGGCAGCTTATCCTCTCCTTTTCAAAAGGTGAAATTGGTCCTTGTCGAGGTAAGGGGCACCTAAGAAAGAGATAATCTTAAGGACGTCAAGGCAAGGCAAGGGATGCCATGGTAAGGGAGTTAAGATAAGGGGCACCACGGTAAAAGAGCTAAGATAAAGGGTACCAAGGTAGGAAGGGCCAAAGTAAGAGATACCAAGTCAAAGGACACACATGTCAAGAACTACATTTATTTCAGCACTTTTTGCTTCCATTGTACTCTCAGGTCAAGATGTCTTACTGCAATTATATCGGGCCATGGTGAGACCACACCTGGAGTACTGTGCACAGTTTTGGTCTCCTTACCTAACGAAGGATATACTTGCCATAGAGGGAGTGCAACGAAGGTTCACCAGACTAATTCCTGGGATGGGAGGATTGTCCTATGAGGAGAGATTGAGTAGACTAGGCCCGTGTTCTCTAGAGTTTAGAAGAATGAGAGGTGATCTCATTGAAACATACAGAATTCTTACAGGGCTTGACAAAGTAGATGTAGGGAGGATGTTTCCCCTGGCTGGGGCATCTTGAACCAGGGGTCACAGTCTCAGAATAAGGGGTCGGCTATTTAGAACTGAGATGAGGAGGAATTTCTTTATTCAGAGGGCTGTGAATCTTTGGAATTCTCTCTCCCAAAGGGCTGCAGATGCTAAGATCGGCGGATTTTTGGACTCTAAGGGAATCAAGGGATATGAGGATTGGGCGGGAAAGTGGAGTTGAGGTCAAAGATCACCCATGATCTTATTGAATGGTGGAGCAGGCTCGAGGGGCTGTATGACCCTCCTGCTCCTATTTCTTATGTTCTTGTATAAAGCCCTATATAATTGCAGAAAGACTTCCTCGAGTACACACCCATTATCCGTACTCTCAGTCTCCTACCTCCTAACCAATTTCCTACCCATGTCAAATGTTGATTGTGACCATTGTTTAAAAAAAACCCACACAAACAAGGAACGGAGATTGAACAATAAAAGGACTGACCTTACAAGTGCGTGTTTCCAGGTGGGGCACTGACTCCTGCTAGTGACCCTGCTTAAAAGATTAGAATAAAATCAACTTGGTGGCTGATTAGGCTTTAATGAATTACTAGCAACAGAGTGACCCAGCTTCTGGTTCGACAACTTTAGATCATAACCACTGCTCCCAATTTGTCAGACAGCAGGTCCTGGCAATGGTTTTGCTGTCACCATTTACACCTCCTCTCTAGGCCCATTCACTTGCCCCCCTACCACCCCCTTTTGCCTTGAATCATCGTCCCTTTTGCCATTTGATCACTCCTGCCTTCCACCCTGTCACAGACACTCCTTTCTGTTCTTTCCTCCCCGCCACCCCCGTATTCGCTTTTAAATGATAAACCTGTAACTTCTTCCAGGCTATCGACCCGAAACGTTAACTCTCTTTCTTGCTCCACTGATGTTGCCTGACTTGCTGAGTGTTACCAGCTTTTTCTGTTTTTATTCCATTCCCGGGGTTGCTGGTTAAGATTAAAAGGCAGCACAACAGTTGCAATGTTCTCTTCCTCCTTCCTCTATTTCCATCATTGATTTCCACATCACTGGTAGGTGCACAGCTCATAGAAGTCAACCCCACGGATCAACGGAAGTCAAAAAGCATGTTCCCTCACCTGCCTAAACCCGAGGCACCAAGAACATTCCAACCCTTAATTCTGCGTAATTCCAGAGACTAGAGAACAAAATCTGGGCTGACACTCCCAGTGCCAGAGCTGAGGGAGTGCTGCACTGCCGTGGAGCCGTCTTTTGGATGAGACGTTAAACCAAGGCCCCGTCTGCCCTTTCAGGTGGACGTAAAAAAATGTCTATTTCGAAGAAGAGCAGGGGAGTTATCCCCAGTGTCCTGGGCCAATATTTATCCCTCAATCAACATAACAAAAACAGTTTATCTGGTTATTATCACATTGCTGTTTGTGGGAGCTTGCTGTGCGCAAATTGGCTGCCGCGTTTCCCACATTATAACAGCGATTACATTCCAAGAGTACTTCATTGACTGTAAAGCCCTTTGAAATGTCTGGTGGTCGTGAAAGGCCCTATATAAATGTAAGTCTTTCTTTTCCAGCAAGCACCAAGTAATCATAATGTCGGTGCTTTGTACATTTTGGTAATGTAACTTTGAATCTGAACCCAACTTAGAACAGATTTCCGCTGTGAAGAAATGGCAAAGAACTGGGCAAATGGAATCTTAGGCGTCTACAGCACAGAACAAGGCCATTCGGCTCACCTGGCTCTTTACTAGAGCAATCCAGAGCTAATCCCGCTGCCCCAGTGCTCCTAGATCTGGCCCTAGATCTCCCCTACTTCAAACGTTTATCCCCCCTCTTCCCTTCAAAGATACAATCGTCTCTGCCTTTCCCCATGCTCCAACCACTCTCATCGTTGGTAATAATATGGAGATGAAATCACTGTGTATCGGGAGGGGATATTGTTACTGCACTACTGTGATCCTGTCACAGGACTGCAGGGGAAAATGGTACTGCCTTTTAACCGAGGTGTAATTCAAAGGCAATGAATCGTTACACAGCAAGGGCTGGGGTGAGAAGTATCTTCATTACCGGGTTTGAGCTGTGATGATGCTTCTCAAATCTGAATTTCAAAGTAGTTCTTGGAGAGGTTTTGCACTTGGTTGTGTCTGTGAAGGAAAGGAAACAAAGTTCAAAAAGTATACCTGGACAATGCCGTGCCCAGCGATGGCAGGAGTCACTCGTGACTGTAGTTGGTGGAACTTTGGCGACCTCAGCGTTCGGTTTCAGTTGGGAAACACTAGCCTAAGTGGCCAAGACAGGATACACCCTCAAGGTTGGAAAGAATAGGAGTGAAGCCGAAACAAAATCATGATGTGATTAGCTCACTCGTTAATGCAGACCCCGAGCAGGCGTCAAGTATACCTGCACCACATCGTATTATCTCGAGATGCTTCACACAGTGAATTACCTTCTTGAAGTGCAATGAGCTTCGTATGTAGGCAAACAATACAGGGCCGGATTGCACTTTCTTTATTTTTTATTCGTTCACGGGATGTGGGTGTCGCTGGCAAGGCCGGCATTTATTGCCCATCCCCAATTGCCCTCGAGGAGGTGGCCATAAGCCGCCTTCTTGAACCGCTGCAGTCCGTGAGGTGAAGGTGCTCCCACAGTGCTGTTCGGGAGGGAGCTCCAGGAATTTGGCCCAGCAACGATGAAGGAACGGCGATATATTTCCAAGTCAGGATGGTGTATGACTCGGAGGGGGATTTGCAGGTGATGGTGTTCCCATGCGCCTGCTGCCCTTGTCCTTCTAGGTGGTAGAGGTCGCGGGTTTGGGAGGTGCTGCCCAAGAAGCCATGGCGAGTTGCTGCAGTTCGCTGGCTTCTGGCTGCGCTTAAAGGTTTGGGGCTCTTCCTCCAGAGGTGGCGTTGTCCCTATTTAAACAACAGAGATGTGGCGGGGGTGGGAAGGAAGGGGAAGCTGGGCTTAACCCACCAAATGGGGTTCGGACAGACATACATCCATTACCTTTTTAAACCACAACTTTGGGGCAGGTAAACGTATCAGGGCTCAGTGTACGTCGGATCATGTGACTGCATGGCTCTGCACACTTTGCTCCAGAACACTGCCGTTACATTGACGCAACCGCTCACACTGCCTACTTCTTGTGTACACCGATTAACACCATTACATTAAAATTGGTGAAAGCTCTCAATGTTGGTACACTCTGTCCCTGCAACAAGTTATTTGGACAGACTGGAGTTAACATCCAACTATAGCGCTGGCAACTCTGAATGGGAAGCAGCCAGCTGGTGATTTGAATGGATATTTTACAGTTTGAAATATCCAATCAAAAAATATCAGTCCATTTCCATATTTTTTCTTGGAGACTAACAATGGTCCACATCAAAAGGTCATCAGGTACGCAATTGGGGCAGTCAACCTAGCATCTCATCAAAAATCGTAGATCACCTTAAAACCAAAAGTTCATCCCACAGTTAGTGTCTGCTCCCATATCTGATGGGCCATCCCTCTCACCCCAAGCCTCCAAACTCTTCTTCCATTACAACCTTTCTTTATTTTGTTGACTTTCCTAAGTCCATTGTTCTCATGAACCTTTCCCCTCACTTTGATCTTCCTGAGTTGTCAGCTGTGACTCAATGGGGAGCACACTTGCCTCTGAGTCAGAAGGTTGTGGGTTCAAGTCCCACTCCAGAGACTTGAGCACATAAATCTAGGCTGACACTCCAGTGGAGTGCTGCATTGTCGGAGGTGCCGTCTTTTGGATGAGACGTTAACCCAAGGCCTCGACTGCTCTCTCAAGTGAAAGATCCCATGGCACTATTTCGAAGAGGAGCAAGAGAGTTATCCCCGGTGTCCTGGACAATATTTATCCCTCAATCAACATAACAAAACAACAGATTATCTGATCATTATCACATTGCTGTTTGTGGGAGCTTACTGTGCGCAAATTAGCTGCCGCGTTTCCCACATTACAACACTCCAAAAAGTACTTAATTGGCTGTAATGCACTTTAAGACGTCCAGTGGTCATAAATGCAAGTCTTTCTTTCTTTGAAATACACTATGTCTTCTCCTCTAACTCCTTCCTTCTCAGCACCTCTAAACTGTATGGGAACCCCTTACCTCCCATCAATCTTCCCCCGCAACAATCTGTAGGCTCTAAAGCCCGTAAGCTCGGCATCTGCTATTTCATAGAATCATAGAATGATACAGCACAGAAGGAAGCTATTCGGCCCATCTTTGAAAGGGCTGTCCCAATTAGACTCATTCCCCTGCCCTTTCTCTACAGCCCTGCAAATGTTCCCTCCTTTGAGTATTTACCCAATTCCCTTTCAAGAGTTACTGTTGAATCTGCTTTCACCACTCTTTCAGGCAGCGCGTTCCAGATCACAACAACTCCCGGTGGTGTCCTGCACAATCGGCGGGGCAATTTGGCTCAGTTTCTGAATGAGAGAAAAGCTAGATTGGTGAGAATGTAGGAGACCAGAGGTGCAGACCTGTGGGGCTCTTGCATGAGCTCACTTGGCTCGAGCCGCTTTGGTTTTCACTGCTGTAGACAAAAACATCCTGTCGGAAAGGAGATGCGGTGGATGGCTGGCTGCCCTGTAAGGACAGAAAGAGTTTTTACTATTTGGGCAACTGATATAAAAATGACCAATAATTTATGCCCCAAGTTACCGTACATTTCCACAAGGGCCCTGAATTTGGCTGCAATAATAAGTGAGGATATCAGCGCTCACCGTTGTTACAAGGTAAATCGGACAGCAACTTCTGGCGTCCGCATACGCGCAGTTAAACGCGGAAATCCAGGAGCTGCTCTCAGAGATACCCTGTTCCTCCACAGGGTGCGCTGTTTCAGTCTCTGCCAATAGACTCGGCACTGAAATCACAGCAAAGGCGTGAACTTGGGGTACTTGCTCACTATTGCCATCACGGCCGAGTGTGATCCAGACTTCATTCCTCCCCCACGTACGTACACTGTCCATCAGGGCGTCACTGGGTAGTGGTCTGGAGCAGGGAACTCTGGGTAACTTTATATTTTTCTTTCGTGCTGAGGGCAACTGTGGTTGACTATTGCCTCGGCTTACATCAGCTAACTTGACAAGAGACCAGGGCTAGACAGAGTAGATGCAGGGAGGATGTTTCCTCTGGTTGGGGAGTCCAGAACCAGGGGTCACAACCTCAGAATAAGGGGTCGGCCATTTTACAATGAGATGCGGAGAAATTTCTTCACCCAGAGGGTGGTGAATCTTCGGAATTCTCTACCCCAGAGGGCTGCGGATCCTTGGTCGTTGAGTATATTCAAGACAGAGCTCGATAGATTTTTGAATATTGAGAGAATTAAGGGATTATGGGGACAGTGCAGGAAAGTGGAGTTGAGGTCGAAGATCAGCCATGATCTCATTGAACGGCGGAGCGGGCTCGAGGGGCCGAATGGCCTACTCCTGCTCCTATTTCTTATGTTCTTCTCAATCTGGGACCTACCTGCCCTGTATGTCTCACATTTAAAAAAAGCACCTCGTAAACATCTGGAGTATGTGTGCGGGCCCGAAAGCTTCGTGTGACGGCGTGATAACTTCCGTACACCGAGACGCTGCCACAGGTAGGTTACCCTCGCCCACCGCACTGCGCGCCGGTTGCCGTGGCCCCCGGTGCCCGGCAGATCCTGCCGCAAGTACTCACCGTGCTGGTCTCGTAGTCCTCCATGGCCTCGCTCTCTCCGGCCGTGCTGCTGAAGCTGCTCGTGCTCGATGACGAGCAGGAGATGTTGCCCTTGCCGTTCTCCTTGAGCTTGATGCAGGTCCTGGGGGAAGAATGAGAAGCAGCAGCGTGAGAAGCCATGGGCCGTGCCTTCACCACTCGGCAAGCGAGCAGCAGGACACCATCAACTGGTGGCGAGTGAACGGAACCACAGAACGGTTACCGCACGGAAGGAGGCCATTCGGCCCGTCGAGCCCGTGCCGGCTCTCTGCAAGAGCACCTCAGCTAGTCCCACTCCCCCGCCCTTTCCCCACAGCTCTGCAACTTAATTTTCCCATCAGGTACTTATCCAATTCCCTTTTGACAGCCATGATTGAGTCTACCTCCACCATCCTTTCAGGCCATGCATTCCAGATCCTAACCACTCGCTGCGTAAAAAAGCTTTTTCCTCATGTCGCCTTTGGTTCTTCTGCCAATCGCCTTAAATCTGTGTCCTCTGGTTCTTGACCCTTCCGCCAATGGGAACAGTTTCTCTCTATCTACTCTGTCCAGGCCCCTCATGATTTTGAACACCTCTATCAAATCTCCTCTCAACCTTCTCTGCTCCAAGGAGAACAACCCCAGCTTCTCCAGTCTATCCCTGTAACTGAAGTTCAGCATCCCTAGAACCATTCTTGCCAATCTTATCATCTTAATCTTGTAAATAATAGGCCGTTCCAAGCCTCAGAGAAAGGGAGGAGGGCAAGATGATACAAAGATGGGAGGAAAAGCAATGTGTGAGGAGAACACAAAAAAATCTGCAAAAGGACATAGACTAAGTGAGTGGGCAAAAATTTGGCAGATGGAGTATAACATTGGAAAGTGTGAGGTCATGCACTTTGGCAGAAAAAAATTAAAGAGCAAGTTATTATTTAAATGGAGAAAGATTTCAAAGTACTGCAGTACAGTGGTACAGCGGGACCTGGGGGTACTTGTGCATGAAACACAAAAGGGATAGTTTGCAGGTACAGCAAGTGATCAGGAAGGCCAATGGAATCTTGGCCTTTATTGCAAAGGGGATGGAGTATAAAAGCAGGGAAGTCTTGCTACAGTTGTACAGGGTATTGGTGAGGCCACACCTGGAATACTGCATGCAGTTTTGGTTTCCATATTTACGAAAGGATATACTTGCTTTGGAGGCAATACAAAGAAGGTTCACAAGGTTGATTCCAGAGATGAGGGGGTTGACTTAAGAGGAAAAGATGAGTAGGTTGGGCTTCATTGGAGTTCAGAAGAATGAGAGGTGATCTTAATGAAACTTATAAGATTATGAGGGGGCTTGCCAAGGTGGATGCAGAGAGGATGTTTCCACAGATTAGGGGAGACTAGAACTAGGGGGCATAACCTTAGAATAAGGGGCCGCCCATTTAAAACTGAGATAAGGAGAAATTTCTTCTCTCAGAGGGTTGTGGATCTATGGAATTCGCTGCCTCAGAGAGCTGTGGAAGCTGGGACACTGAATAAATTTAAGACAGAAATAGACAGTTTCTTAAACGATACGGGAATAAAGGGGTTATGGGGACCGGGCAGGGAAATGGAGCTGAGTCCATGATTGGATCAGCCATGATCTTATTAAATGGCAGAGCAGGCTCGAGGGGCTGTGTGGCCTGCTCCTGCTCCTATTTCTTATGTTGTTATGTTCTTATGATGTATTAGCATGGTACAACAGGCTGCAGCACCGGAGATTGGGAGAACATGGGTCAGCAGCGAGGATTCTGGTGGTTGGGGAAGGTATTGAGTGAAAGCAAGCTCAACGGGAAAGAATTCATGAGCAACTCCTGGCCACATGTCCTGATAGACAATACCTGCCGCTTGTAATGTATGCACCTGTTGAGACAGGTCTTACAGTGGGCAGATCGGAAGGCCTCCGCGTGGGACTGCTCCTGGCCTGGCCAAGGTGGCCATTAACCGGTCCAGGCAGCGGGCGGTCGAGGGGGTCGTCCAGCCCGACTGCCTGCCTCTCTTCTGCGGCTATGTTCACACCACGGTGTCCCTGGAGATGAAGCACGCGGTGTCCATTGGTACGCTCGCGGCCTTCTGCGAGAGGTGGGCACCGGAGGGACTGGAGTGCATCATTTCAACAGGGAACAAAATTTTAATTTGATTCGATTTGTAAGTTTCCCTTCAGTGCTAATTGGTTAATTTGTGGATTTGTGTGTCAGGGGCACTTGATTTAAAGTTACTTTAAAATAGTTGTAGAGGTGTTGCACTGTGAGTGGCTTAGCCAGTCACGTGATGTTCACAAGTCTCAATAAAACCCCAGTCAGTTGGGTCTAGGTCATCCACGATGAGGTATGCAGGTGTGAGCCTGGTGGATGAACTGGTAATGTGTAGTGTGATTGTTAAACGTTTGTTAATAAACCAACTAGTTCTTAAAAGCAATGTGTGGCTATGAACTCTTAAGCAAAGAACACGCGCAGTAAATGCATTACACCGCTAAAGATATAGTTTGAAATTAAAAAGTGCGACTGAAAATGGCGAGCGAGGCGTGTGCTTGTGTTTGGTGAAGAATTCGGCTGGCGCTTAACGCTGCTGAAGTTACCTGTCTTTGTTGGGGCCCATTTCAGGTGAGCTTGGGTTGGAGGACGTTTCCCATTTGACGTCCGGCGAGATTTGTCCGCCCTCGGGGGTCTTCGACAAGCTCGACAGACTTTCACTGCCACAGAGAGAAATTAAAGTCAACACGTCAGTCTCACCCTACGAGTACGTGTTCACCATTCGCCCTTTGAATTTGTGGCTTACTGTTGTGCTGAAACCACCGAGGAACCTCCAGGTTCTGCCGCAGTAAGTTCGGACTCCTGGTGGAGTCAGCGCGGTTTGCAGCCGAGGCACCGGCTCCAAACACACGGCGCGGTTCGCGGCTGCTTAGCTTCAGCCAAACCAGCAGGAGCCCAGTGTCTGCTTTTGGGCGTGAGTCAACCTAAGGAAGGATATGCTGATAGGGTGGGAAGAGGCGCGTGTGGGGAGTAAATACCGTCGCGGGCCCGTTGGGGCCAAATGGCCTGTTGCCGAGCTGAAACATTCGATGTAATTCTCTGTAACTTCAAGGAAGCAATCCTGCACTGGCCGCTCCATTACTGTAACCAGTGGGAACTAAATTTTGCAATCGAGAGATTCTGGAGATCACCAACATCCAGGAACCCTTTAAGTGCCAAGTAGGGCAGCCATCACAAAGGAGGAAAGTCTGATTTTGGGAAGTGACATTGGGGCAGTCCTTCCTTCCTGGCTGGAGCTCAGCAATATGATTTTGATGCATTCTTTGATCTTTAAATTGAACGACAGAGTCGAATGCATTATTCCTAGCATATCCTGAGCCTTCCATTAAACTCGTGCATCAACAACAACTTGCATTTATATAGCGCCTTTAACATAATAAAATGTCCCAAAGCGCTCCGCACGGAATTTGACACAGAGCCATATAAGGAGATATTAGGACAGATGACCAAAAGGTCAAAGAGGTAGGATTTAAGGACCATCTTGAAGGAGGAGAGAGAGGCAGAGCGGTGGAGAGGTTTGGGAGGGAATGCCAGAACTTGAGGCCTAGGCAGCTGAAGGCACAGCCACCAATGGTGGGGCAAAGGTGTTGTATATGTGGACTTGTATTTACTCTGTACAGCCACCAGAGGGCTCATCCCCCGGAGTCCCAAGGGATCCCATAATCCCTTGGGAGCACAGGTATTTAAGGAGGCTACACAGGTTGGAGAGGCACTCTGGAGACCTGCAATAAAAGACTAAGGTCACACTTTACTTTGAGCTCACGGTGTTCCGTCTGACTCTTTCTCCATACTCAACAAAAGGAAATTAGAGATGCGCACGACGCCAGAACAGGAGGAGCGCAGAGATCTCAGAGGGTTTGTTTGACTGGAGGAAGTTACAGAGATAGGAATTGTAATGTATGCACCTGCGAATATGCTCACAGGTTTGTAGAGCTGTTGCATCCTGTGCGGAGGGGAGCGGGTAGGACCGAGGGCCTCCTCGTAGGACTGCTTCTGGGCACGGCCAAGGGTGCCATCAGCCAGTCCAGGCAGCGGGCGGTCGAGGGGGTCGTTCAGCCCGACTGCCTGCCTCTCTTCCGCGCGTACATCCGCGCCAGGGTGTCCTTGGAGATGGAGCACGCGGTGTCCACCGGTACGCTCGCGGCCTTCCGCGAAAGGTGGGCGCTGGAGGGACTGGAGTGCATTATTACCCCCGGCAACCAAATTTTAACTTGATTTTATATGTTTTAAAGGTTAATTTGTTTTAAATGCTGGTTTTAGTGTCCCCCTCCCCTTTTATAGGGGGCACTTGAAAAATTATGATTTTAATGCCCCCAAAAAAAACCCACAAAAATCACCAAAAAAAAAACAACAAAAAAACAAAAAAAAGGGCACGTGAGAAGTGTTTGGAGTGTCCCCCAGATCGGGGGGCACTTGATTTAATTTATTATGTTTTCCCCAAAAGAGTTGTAGAGCTGTTGCATCCTGTGCGGAGGGGAGCGGGCAGGTCAGAAGGCCTCCTCGTAGGTCCACTCCGGGGCCTGGTCAAGGGGGCCATTAACCGGTCCCGGCAGCGGGCGGTCGAGGGGGACGTTCAGCCCGACTGCCTGCCTCTCTCCCGCGCGTAAATCCGAGCCAGGGTGTCCCTGGAGATGGAGCACGCGGTGTCCACCGGTACGCTCGCGGCCTTCCGCGAGAGGTGGGCGCCGGAGGGACTGGAGTGCATCGTCACCCCTGGCAACCAAATTTTAATTTGATTTTATATGTTTTAAAGTTTAATTTGTTTTAATTGCCGGGTTTTAGTGTCCCCCCCCCCCCTATTATAGGGGGCACATGTAAATGATGGTTTTAGTGCCCAAAAGAAAACTAAAAAAAAAAAAACGACAAAAAAATACAAAAAACAAAAAAAAGGGCACGTGAAAAGTGTTTGGAGTGTCCCCCAGATCGGGGGGGCACTTGATTTAAATGTTTAAATTTGCTTCCCAAAAGAGTTGTAGAGCATGCAGTTGTGAGCCTAGTGGATGAACTGGTAATGTGTAGTGTGATTGTTAAACCTTTGTTAATAAACCAACTAGTTCTTCGTAGCAATGTGTTGCTATTGAATTCTGAAGCAAGCAACCCATGAAGCAAATACATTACAGGAATGGGCGAGACCATGGAGGTATTTGAAAACAAGGATGAGAATTTTAAAATCAAGGTATTACTGGATCAAAGCAGCAACGCCCCCCCTCCCCCGACCCCCACCTCGCCCCCCCCCCCCCACAAAGGTCCGTCTCTGAAGCACTGCATTGTGCTGCGCTCTGGTTCTCCTGCTCATCTCCATTCAACAGCCAGCAGCCTTAATCAGTCATTTTTATTCAGAATGATCAGGCATCCACTTTAATTAGGGTAGCTCTACAGCTTCGTTAAGCAACCCATTTAAGCCATAATCATCATCTGTTTTAAACAAAAGTGGGGGCAGGTCACTAATATAGATCGCCAAAAATAAAACCTTAATTTGGGACCGAGCAGCTGCCTTTAAAGAGTCAGGACCACTGCAAATTCCCCAGGGATTGGAGCTTAAACTCCTGGACACTGCTGTGAGCAATCTGGGAGAAACATGACATCAATTGTATTGTTTTTTTTCCTCCACTTTTCTTGTTTATTAGTTATAACATTGGAGATGAGAGAAAGGGCTGTTTGACTGGGTGAGGCAGTTGGAGGTGACGGATCTTTTGATGATACCTCCAGGAAAATTCCTGCATGGTCTCGCCCCTTCCTGTAATGTATTTGCTTCACGGGTTCTTTGCTTAAGAATTCATAGCAACACATTGCTATTGAGAACTAGTTGGCAACTCTCGTTAGGAGTGTAGTCACTGTTGTAATGTGGGAAACACGGCAGCTAATTTGTGCACAGCAAGCTCCCACAAACAGCAATGTGATAATGACCAGATAATCTGTTTTTGTTATGTTGATTGAGGGATAAGCATTGACCAGGACATCGGGGATAACTCCCCTGCTCTTCTTCAAAATAGCGACATGGGATCTTTTGCGTCCACCTGAGAGGGCAGACGGGGCCTCGGTTTAACATCTCATCCGAAAGACGGCACCTCCGACAGTGCGGCGCTCCGTCAGCACTGCACTGGAGTGTCAGCCTAGATTTATGTGCTCAAGTCCCTGGAGTGGGACCTGAACCCACAACCTTCTGACTCAGAGACGAGGGGGGCTGCCCACTGAGCCACAGCTGACAACTCAGGAAGATCAAGGTGAGGGGAAAGGTTCATGAGAACAATGACTTGAGGGGTGTCAACAAAATAAAGAAGGGTTGTAATGGAAGGAGAGTTTGGAGGCTTGGGGTGAGAGGGATGGCCCATCAGATATGGCTACCCACTGAGCCACAGCGGACACACACAGACACCAGCAAGCTTGAAAAGCGCGAAGGCGAGGTAAGTTGGGACGTATTGACTCGGCAACGGAAGGAAGACAAGGCAAATAAGGCGTTGCCAGGGTCACACTTACCAGCGTGGCCTGCCATCCAGTAGGCTGTCTGAGCTTGTGTGGGGCCGGGGGAAGAGAGCCGATCGTCTTTTCACCGGGCTCTTCAGAAGTTTTGCTTGCTGCCGAAGGAAAGGAGAGGTTTACTACACAGACAGGCTGCTACACCAATGCAGAAATGTTCTTCTGAGGGGGTGAAAAATGGGCCACAAAAGTGGGACAACAACAACTGTGGTTTAGATGTCGACAGAATTTTCTCGATGACAGTGTGTGGGATTGCAGATTATCTATGTCACGGGGTTAGACTGCCGTTGGATATATCTAGTGAAATAAAGCCTTGAACCAAGACTGACATTATTGTGCCAAGAGCTAACCCCAAACTCCTCATGGGGTTGGACAATGCTCCCACCTTGTGGACCGACTAGTTTGCAGCAGTTAATTAAACCCCAGTTACCGTAGTGACCCAACCATCGGTTTGAATAGGATAAGATGCACAAGATTAAAACCTCAGGGCGAGAAATTCAAATCATTCGTCGCCAGCGTTACGCACCAATGTCCTGCGCCCGGAGATCATGACGTCATCGCGGCGCTGGCCGATAAAAGCGATAGGTGCTGGAGGCGCGGTTCGGGCAGTCAGCCGCTACCCGGGGCAGAAATTAAAGTGCGAGGTGGCCGAGGGAAAATACAAAAAACACTTGCCTTGCTTCTCGCTGTTTTCTTTGCTGGGTCCTGCAGCGCCATCGCTCAGCCCCGGCGCTCTGCCCGAGCAATCGCGCAGGCAACCCCCCCCCTTCCCATGGTGGTCTTAGGAGGTCTCCTTTTAATTGGCAGAGTCTGCAGCGTGAGCCCTTCTCTTTGAGTGAGGGGAAGGGCCCTTTTGAAGGGACAACGCGGCACGGCCCAGTGTACAGTGGTGCTGGGGCGCCCGTCTCGCTAGCGTTCCAAGGAGGAAGCGGAGCGCTTGATCTAACTCTCCACTTCCTTCCGAGGGGTGGTAACCTGAACTCTCTGAGACTTCAGCACCTGCCTCTCACACTGCCCCCAAACGGGGCGATAATGAATGTCACCCCCTGAATATTGTCCACCTGTGAAATACGAGAACATATTTCCACTGCAAGGGACGTTTGATAAAATTTGCCCAACATCTATTCTAAGGTTTGATGAGGGAAATGAGACAATGGCGGATTGCTGTTTTTACCCTGCCACAGAAGGTGGGCAAGGAAGTTAGGGGATGAACAGATGGGGGCTGCGGGGGGGATCCCATGATAGAACTATCATCATCATCATCATCATAGGCAATCCCTCGGAATCGAGGAAGACTTGCTTCCACCCTTAACGTGATTCTTTAGGTGGCTGAACAGTCCAATACAAGAACCACAGTCCCTGTCACAAGTGGGACAGATAGTCGTTGAGGGTAAGGGAGGGTGGGACTGGTTTGTCGCACGCTCCTTCCGCTGCCTGCGCTTGGTTTCTGCACACTCTCGGCGATGAGACACGAGGTGCTCTGCGCCCTCCCAGATGCACTTCCACCACTTAGGGCGGTCTTTGGCCAGGGACTCCCAGATGTTGGTGGGATCTTTATCAGGGAGGCTTTGAGGGTGTCCTTAATTATACATAGGCTCTGGATGGGCAGACCGTTTCTCACTCAGGGCTTTTTTGTTCTAACCTTGTCTTTATTCTTTTGAGTAATGCATCGATGTATTAATTGTAACTCTCTTACACCGCTGTTAAATAAAATCAATATTCAGTATCCAGTCTGTGACTGGGTAGTTCCCTCAGGTAACTCTGTCAGGATAGGGCCCTGTTCCTGTAGTTATTTGACATGGATACCCTACAGCTCTGCACTCACCCCGCCTGCACCGGAGCTTCAGCAGGCCTGACCAGTATTTATATTCCTCTCATGGCCTGCCTAGTCGCTGATGTTGGCAGTGCAGGTATTCAGTCACATTCCCTGTGCTTTTCGTGACCTTCAATGATAGAACGCATTTGGGAGGTTTGGTCTATCTGCGCTAAATCATTTTAAACAATTATTGCTTTATGTGCAATTTTGGTTCTCAATCATTTTTTAGTTCTAATATAATTTGGGCTAATGAAAATTAATTTTTATGGTTAATGAAATTCCCCATGCTGGAGGGGAACTGTCTCACCATCCATTATAGAGAGACTTACATTGATCTATTTAATCAAAGGACCATGACGTTTTTCCCCCGATTTCTGTGGGGAAGTGTCAGGCCTCTACTGGGCAGATGCTGGCAATGGTCCGATTGTACCCAGGGAACTCCTCGTGCAAAACATCATTTGCAGGGCTATGGAGAAAGGGCAGGGGGAGAGGGACTATTTGGATCACTCTTTCAAAGAGCCGGCACAGGCTGGATGGGCCAAGTGGCCTCCTTCTGCCCTGCATCATTCGATGATTCCATTTTGTGAAGTTGCTGTGAATGGGACTTCCAGCAGGATGGGAACGAGAGAATATAAGAACATAAGAAATAGGAGCAGGAGTAGGCCATTCGGCTCCCCGAGCCTGTTCCGCCATTCAGTAAGATCGTGGCTGATCTTCTACCTCAACTCCACTTTCCTGCACTATCCCCATATCCCTTGATTCCCTTAATATTCAAAAATCTATCGATCTCTGTCTTGAATATACTCAAGGACTGAGCTTCCATAGCCATCTGGGGTAGAGAATTCCAAAGATTCACCACTCTCTGAGTGAAGAAGTTTCTCCTCATCTCAGTCCTAAATAGCCGACCCCTTATTCTGACCCCTGGTTCTAGACTCCCCAGCCAGGGGAAACATCCTCCCTGCATCTACCCTGTCAAGCCCTGTACGAATCTTGTATGGTTCAATGAGATCACCTCTCATTCTTCCAAACTCTAGGGAATATAGGCCTAGTCTGCTCAATCTCTCCTCTGAGGACAATCCCCCCCATCCCAGGAATCAGTCTGGTGAACCTTTGTTGCATTCCCTCTATGGCAAGTATATCCTTCCTTATGTAAGGAGACCAAAACTGTGCACAATACTCCAGAGGTGTGGTCTCACCAGGGCCCTCACCAGAGCCACGGCTAACGGTTACCGAAGTGGTGCCTCGTTGCGCGGCTGTGGGCGGAGCGACGTGTACTCACGTTGGGCGGGTGCTTGATGATTTCCATCACGTTGTGCGGGATCCCACCACTCTGGCTGCCCGGCAACCCTCCGCTGTGATGCTTCTTGTGGCTTGTCACCATGGTCTCCATCGAGTGGCTGCGAACCCGGATCGCCCTCTGTGTCGGGAAAGAAAGACACGGGTCTGGGCAGTGCACAAGGAGTGTTCCTCTCTCTGATTTAATCCAAAATCTATCCGTGATATGCAATGTATTTGCTTCGTGGGTTCTTTGGCTTAAGGATTCATAGCAACACATTGCTACTAAGAACTAGTTGGTTTATTAGCAAAGGCTTAACAATCACACTGCACATTACCAGTTCATCCACCAGGCTCACGACCACCTGCCTCATCGTGGATCCCCTGAACCCAACTGGCTGGGGTTTTATTGAGCCTTGTGAGCATCACATGACTGGCTAAGCCACTCACAACTCAACAGTTCCACCAACCTGTGAGCATACTCACTGGTGCATACATTACTTGATATAAATCAGCATAATTTATTGCGACAGTTTTGCATTTTTCAGCTCATTAAGATTTTCCACCTGGCTGCCTCATCATTATTCAGTTCATCTCTATAGCACGGTCTAGAATTTCATAGCGCCCTCTGTTCCTGTATTAATAGGCAGTTATGGGCAGCTATTAGTTTGCATATAATAGTGTGAAGTGTAACTTTAATCGCTTTGCTGAATTTGGCACTCATCAAGGTGAGAGATGTTAGTGCTGGGGAAATGTGTGATACCTTTAGGCACAGCCTCACAAGCATACACATTGCAAGATGGCTCCTAACAGAACGGTGTCACATGATCTTGCCACATGACCTTTCATTGTTATGACATCAGTAGTTGTTATGACATCAGTAGTCCACTAGGCGGAGCTCTATTACAAAATGGAACCCTTTTCATGTCAGGAAGTGTCAGCATTCAGGTATAAAGTGTCATTTAATCACTCCTTCTCTACACCCGAACACAGATCTTCCCCTTTTGTTCCTACCCTGCCCCCACTTTTCACTAGCTCTGTACTTGCTTAAAAAGCTGTCCATCCCAACCTGAAACATTAACTCTGCCTCTCTCTCTGCAGATGCTGCCTGACCTGCTGAGTTTTCCCGCATTTTCGGTTTTTATTTCAGATATCCAGAATCCTCACTATTTTGCTTTTGTTTCAGGTATAGTAAGGTTGGTTGGATACAGAGTATAGTGAGTGCCCTGAACTCTTCCCCAAGAATATGCCTTAGCACCAAACTCGTTTCCTATATTGCACCAATGTGATATTTCTCTACTGCCGTGGCTGAGTGGGCAGCACTCTCGCCTCTGAGTCAGAAGGTTGTGGGTTCAAGTCCCACTCCAGGGACTAGAGCACGTAAATCTAGGCTGACACTCCCAGTCCAGTGCTGAGGGAGCGCTGTACTGTCAGAAGTGCCGTCTTTCAGATGGGACATTAAACCGAGGCCCCGTCTGCTCTCTCAGGTGGACGTGAAAGATCCCATGGCACTATTTCAAAGAAGAACGAGGGAGTTACCCCCGGTGTCCTGGCCAATATTTATCCCTCAATCAATATTACAAAACACATTATCTGGTCATTATCATATTGTTGTTTGAGGGAGCTTGCTGTGCCCAAATTGACTGCTGTGTTTCCTACAACAGTGACGACACACTCAAAAAGTACTTAATTGGCTGTAAAGCGTTTTGGGCCATCCGGTGACCGTGAAAGATGCTATATAAATGCAAGTCTTTTTCTATCTGCTCATTATTTATCACATTGCTGTTTGTGGGATCTTGTTGTGTGCAGATTGGCTGCCTTGTCCGTCTACATAACTTGATTTCATTTCATTAGCTGCAAAGGTCATTGGTCGTGCTGAGCACGTGAAATGCAAGATCTTTACCAAAATATCTGGGACAAAGCTCTGATAGCCTATTGCACAACTGATCATTGCATTTGTAAATTTTTGTTTTAAAAAAAAAAATGAGTAGACACAGTGAAAAGAATGAGGAAAAAGGACCATTGCAACAAGTGTACAAGTTGCACCCTCAGGCCTGCACCTCAGCCAATTCTGCACAGAGATGCTACTTGAGAACAAGACTTTCTGATATTTCGCTTTTTGCAACCCCACCTCCAGCAAAGTCAAAATAAGAAGCACTTTAGTCCCGGTCTTTAATTTCATCTGCCGATGCATAAACGGAATCAAGTTAGGAATGATTTTGGAGGGGCAGCTAAACCTCTCGCAATTAATTCTTTTTCACCCCGACCGCTTAGTCTCTGCACAAGGAAAATAATGCAAAAAAGGGGCTGGCTTCGGCAACGAGTGAGCCCGGGATAAAATGTAAGCCCCTTTGACAAAAAAGCCTTCATAGCTTTTAAGGTGAACCATTTTTCACATTCTAAGCCCAGACATCCTTGAACAATAAATCTTCCACTTCAAACAGGGAGAAGAAACGAATGCCAAGTTCAAAATATTTTGGGAGGTATTTTTTTGCGAATAGAGGAGTGGTAATGTGTACCTCAAACAGGGCTGCAACTTCGAAAACAGAGGCGGGGAGGAAGGGGGGATTGCAGCTTTGATTCTGATGCATTGCTTGCAGAAAAAAAAAGAAAAACTTGCATTTATATAGCGTCTTTCACGTCCACCGGACGTCCCAAAGCACTTTGCAGCCAACGAAGTACTTTTGGAGCGTAGTCACTGTTGTAACGTGGGAAACGCGGCAGCCAATTTGTGCACAGCAAGCTCCCACAAACAGCAGTGTGATAATGACCAGATAAACTGTTATTTTTGTTATGTTGATTGAGGGATAAATATTGTCCAGAACACCGGGGATAGCTCCTCTGCTCTTCTTTCATGTCCACCTGAGAGAGCAGACGGGGCCTCGGTTTAACGTCTCATCCGAAAGACGGCACCTCTGACAGTGCAGCACTCCCGCAGCACTGCATTGGGAGTGTCAGCCTAGATTTATGTGCTCAAGTCCCTGGAGTGGGACTTAAACACACAACCTTCTGACTCAGAGACAAGTGTGCTACACACTGAGCCAGAGCTGATATAGGTTGGGAGGTAGGAGACAGAGAGTAGGGATAAAGGGAATGTTCCCTGATTGGCAGGGTGTGACAAGTGGTGTACCCCAAGGATCTATATTGCAGTATCAGATTTGAACCCTGTATACTAATAAAGGAATAGAGAGTTGTATATCCAATTTGCGGATTACATAAATTGGGAGGCACTGTAATTGTGTTAGATGGAAACAGGAAGTTACAAAGGGGCATAGACTGACTCAAGTGAGTGGGCAAAACTAAGGCAGATGGACTTCAGTCTAGGAGAAGCGTGAGATCCCCCACTTTGAATGTGAGAAAGACAAACATTTATTATCTCACTATTGAGGGATTAGAAGCTGTGAAGGAGTTGTCCGTGTACACAAATCACTAAAGACTAGTGCACAGGTACAACAAGTAATCAGAAATCCAATGGGATGTTGACCTTTATCTGGAGGGGGCTGGAATACAACAGTGAAGAAGTGATGCTTCAGTTGTTATGGAGGCTTTGTCAGACCCCATCCGGAGTGTTGCGTTCAGTTTTGGGCACCAATCCTCAGGAAGCAAACATTGGCAGTGCAGATTCACCAGAACGCAACCGGGTTAAAGGGTTAAGTTATGAGGACAGGTTGCATCAACTTGGCTTGTATACCCTTGAGTTTAGAAGGTTGAGGTTAGAAGATTAAACCAAGGGCTTTATAATGACAAAAAAGGTTACACGAGAGGGTAGATGCTTCAAAACTATTTCCTCTGCCGGGGGGGGGGGGGGAATCCAAAACAAGGGTGCAACAATCTTAAATTAGAGCCAGGCCATTTCGGAGTGAAATCAGAAAGCACTTCTTCACACAAAGGCTACTGGAACTCTCTCCCTCCAAAGGTTGTGGATGTTGGGTCAATTGACATTTTCAAGACTGAAATCGCTCGATTTTTGTTAGGTAAGGGTATTAAGGGATTTGGAACTAAAGTGGGTAAATCATAGAATCATAGAAAAATGATGACACAGAAGGAGGCCATTCGGCCCATCGTGTCCATGCCAGTAAATGGAGTTGAGGTACAGATCAGAAATCATTTAACTGAATGGCTGAACAGGCTAGAGGGGCTGAAAGGCCTATTCTTGTTCCTATGTTTCTACGTTCCTCCTCAATTCAACTCAACTACCTGACAAGAGTACATCGTGTGCCAGGTTTGGATGCAACTTGTCTTACTAGTTGGCCTTACCTTGAAAGACTCTAAGAATCCTCCATGGCTGCCATTTTCCATCTTTTCTTCATCGGAGCCCAGCCCCAACATGGCCTGCGTCTGGCTGTGGAGTTCATCGTGCAGATTGTCCAGCAGTGCTGCTCGTGTGCGGTTCTGTGCAGCAAGATCAGAAACATACGGTGCTTAATGTGACATACAAGGGGTTTAATTATAGAGAGTATACAAGTTACACTGGAGATAGAAAAAAACGCTTGACCTGGCCATACAGTGAAGTACGCTTTGTTGTTCCAATTCTTGACGTTAACCAAAAAAATATTGAAAAATAGTTCACTTTGATTAAAAGAAAGTTCCCATAACAAGTTTGCCTCCTGATTTTAGACAGCAGCATTGACATAACTGTGAAAGCAATTCCTCTCGTGCATTCCTCACATTGTTCTGCGGAACAGCCTCAAACGTGCATTACATAAGATATATGACATAGAAACAGGCCACTCGGCCCCATTTATGCTCCACTCGAGCCCCTTCTCGCCTTTCCTCATCTAAATCTAAGAGCATAACTCTCTATTCCCTTCTCTCTCATATGCTTGTCTATCCTCCCCTTAAATGCATCGATACTATTTGCTTGAACCACTCCCTGTGAGTTCCACATTCTCACCACTCTCTGGGTAAAGAAGTTTCTTCTGAATTCCCTATTTGATTTCTTGGTGACTGTCTTATATTGCTGCCCTCTGGTTATGCCGATTCCTGGGATGGCAGGACTGACATATGAAGAAAGACTGGATCGACTAGGCTTATATTCACTGGAATTTAGAAGAATGAGAGGGGATCTCATAGAAGCATATAAAATTCTGACGGGATTGGACAGGTTAGATGCAGGAAGAATGTTCCCGATGTTGGGGAAGTCCAGAACCAAGGGTCATAGTCCAAGGATAAGGGGTAAGCCATATAGAACTGAGATGAGGAGAAACATTTTCACCCAGAGAATTGTGAACCTGTGGAATTCTCTACCACAGAAAGTTGTTGAAGCCAGTTCATTGGATATATTCAAAAGGGAGTTAAATGTGGTCCTTACGGCTAAAGGCGTCAAGGGGTATGGAGAGAAAGCAGGAGTGGGGTACTGAGGTTGCATGATCAGACATTGATCATATTGAATGGTGGTGCAGGCTCGAAGGGCCGAATGACCTGCATGCACCTATTTTCTATGTTTCTATACTCTTCCCCACAAGTGGAAACACTTTCTCTGTATCCACTCTATTGGAACCATTCTTACCTCCAGCTTTGCAAACTTCTCAGACTTGTAGCAGGCGGACTCAGCGTTGATGAGCTTCGTGAGTAGAAACTCTCTGAACTCTGGGCCCTAGGCATAAAAAGTGCACGTTCAGGAGCTCGGTTTCAGAGTAAAATACGTCAAAGGATAGGATGGTGCAGTGCCTCCCTGCCATTCCCTTCTCTCCGTCTCTCCTCCCAGTCTCTCCCCCCCACCCTCTCTCCCCCACCCCATCTCTCCCCCCTTTCTCCTCCTCCACCCCTATCCTCTCTCCCGCCCTGCTCCTCCCCATCCCCATCTCTCCCCCTACCCTCTCTCTCCCCCCCTCCCCACCCCCATCTCTCCCCCTACCCTCTCTCTCCCCCCCCTCCCCGCCCCATCTCTCCCCCTACCCTCTCTCCCCCCCATCCCCCGCCAACATCTCTCCCCCTACCCTCTCCCCCCCTCCCCCGCCCCCATCTCTCCCCCTACCCTCTCTCTCTCCCTCCCTCCCCCACTCCCATCTCACCCCCTACCCCCTCTCTCCCCCCTCCCTCCCCCACTCCCATCTCTCCCCCTACCCTCTCTCCCCACCCCCCCTCCCCCCTCACCCCCCGAGGCTCCATAGCGCTGTGCCGCAGAGTTCTGGGTAGGGCGGTGTAATGTATCCACCTGTGAGGATGCTCACAGGTTTATCGAGCTATTGCAATGGCGTCAGACACGCTGGCGCGGCGCCTAAATTCGGCCGACGTCCGCCGCACGGCCGATGCCATCGAGTCGCTAAAAACAGCTCTGGGCCCTGACTCCGTTAGGTGTGTCGAGGAGGCTCAAGCACATGGGGAGATCCCGTCCGAACTGACCCCCGTCCGGACAGAATTCCTCATCGGCGCCAAACCCCGGAACCTCCCTTGGGAGCCGGCGCCTCACAACTTGAGTCGCCTCGGGGAAATCCCCTCCGTGCCTTTCAGTTCTGCGCGGAGGGGTTTCCTGTACGGGCTGCTCCTGCGCACTCTCAACCTTGCCATCCTCATCTGCCGTCCAGACACGCCATGGCGTACCATCTTGCCGTCCGGAGGAGGCGGGGGTCCCCGATGGAGTGCACTCTACGCGGGAGTCCCACCACTGTTTATCGGGGACTTGGCCTGGAGGGTGGTGCACGGAGCAGTCCCGTGCAACAAATTTTTAAGCCGGTTCACGGGCTCCCAGGCCGCCTGCAATTTCTGCGGTCTGGAAGAGTCCGTGTTCCATGTTTTTATTGAATGTACGAGGTTGCAGCCCCTGTTTCATTATTTAAAGGGGCTGCTCCTCAATTTCTGGTTGCACTTCAGTCCCACACTCCTGATCTTTGGGCACCCTGTGCGGAGGGGAGCGGGTAGGTCCGAGGGCCTCCTCGTAGGACTGCTCCTGGGCACGGCCAAGGGTGCCATCAGCCGGTCCAGGCAGCGGGCGGTCGAGGGGGTCGTTCAGCCTGACTGCCTGCCTCTCTTCCGCGCCTACATCCGGGCCAGGGTGTCCCTAGAGATGGAGTACGCGGTGTCCACCGGTACGCTCGCGGTCTTCCGCGAGAGGTGGGCACTGGAGGGACTGGAGTGCATTATTACCCCCGGCAACCAAATTTTAATTTGATTTTATTTGTTTTAAAGTCTAATTTATTTTAAATGCCGGTTTTAGTGTCCCCCTCCCCTTTTATAGGGGGCCTTCGAAAAAAAAAACTATGATTTTAGTGCCCAAAAAAAAAAAAAAACCCCACAAAAATCACCAAAAAAAAAAACAAAAAAAAAAAGGGCCTTGTGAAATGTTTGTCGTGTCCCCCAGATAGGGGGGGCACTTGATCTAATGATTGTTTTGTTTACTCAAAAGAGTTGTAGAGCTGTTGCATTGTGAGTGGCTTAGCCAGTCATGTGATGTTCACAAGACTCAATAAAACCCCAGTCAGTTGTGCCACGATGAGGTATGCAGTTGTGAGCCTAGTGGATGAACTGGTGGTGTGTAGTCCGATTGTTAAACTTTTGCTAATAAACCAATTGGTTCTCAACAGCAATGTGTGGCTATGAATTCGTAAGCAAAGAACCCATGAAGCAAATACATTACAGGCGGACTCATCCTGGTGGGAGCCTTGCCAATGCAGGCCCAATCTCAGCCAGTTGTCGCAGAGGCAACAGGAAAAGGTGCACTGCTCTGCCACAGGGCCTGTATGGCGGGAAGATAAGTCTAAAGGGGTTGATGGCTGCAAACTGTGTTGTACTTCTCTATGGCACAGTGCAGCGGTTCACAACCACCATACCATCCTGGAGAATCAGCAATGTGATATGTGACAAGCACAATGACCTGTCTCTGGGCAACACCAATGGGAGATCAGCAAGATGCAACAAAAACATCGAATTAACTAACCCAAGAATCAACTTTCAAAAGTTTCAGGTTAAGCATTAATCCTCATAATAGGAATTTTGCAAAGAGATCAGGGATGGGAAAGAGCCATCAGAGTCATCCCTCCATCAGCTGTCCTATCGCAAGATCTCAGCACGTTCTGAACGACCCCAATGTTTTTACTTCCATTGCTTTGTTTGCTACATTACTGCAAACATTTACCACTTTGAGGACTCTACGCTCCTTTCTGCAAGATGTGCCTGTTGTATGGAAGATGGCCACTCTGTAAATACTAAATGGTTAACTTCCTGGGCGACGCTCAGCCTAGAACGAGACCTTCTTACCTTTCGAAACACAGGTGGGCTTGGCAATGGGGGACCAAAGGGATGGACACCCTCTCGAGCCGTGACTGAAACCTGACAAGGGAGGGGAAAATTATTATTAGTTCTTTTTTTTTCATGAATCTAAGCCCACGTTAATCGGATATACAGTGGATGCCATTTATCCGAACAAGTGACTTCAATGGAAGAGAAAATCAGGCGTTGTGTGATTCACTAGGATTGCGATTTGCGTTACTGGCGAAAACCGATTTCCCCCCCTTTATGTCCTTCCCTCGGATTGGTCAGTTCACTGTATAGAAGATGGCAGCGTGGCAAACAGGACAGAGGTCACTAGGATACACAAGTTGCCATTAATACTCCATTTTTGTTTTGTGGCTGATCCAGTTGGGCCATTCCTCCCCTTTATCTTTTTGGACCCATTAGGTTACTGAATAATTTAATGCTCTTACCTTATAAGTAGTTTTATCGGCACAGGGAGTCTCCAACTGCACCACAATGTATGCGTGAAGGAAGTTTGAAGCGATCATATCCGGAACAAACGGCGTGTTCTCATCTTGGAACACGAGTGCCACAATGTCATTCCCGATGTGGCGTTTTCGTTGCAGCTATGACAGAGAAACTGAATGTTTAACTAAAGCAAATACCACATCTTAAATTATAAAGAAATACGATTCCTAGATGTCAGGGAGAATTTGAATCAGAGGTTATAGCACTCATCCGCTCACTGAGTTCGACATTGGGAGATAACTATTTGTTGACCCTTTGCTTTCTCCCCATTTCTTGCGAAGGAGCTGACTCACACCTGGGGCGACGGGACTATGGTTCCAAGGTATCATCTGACCTCTGGTACTTGACTCAACCGGGCAATCGTTGAGTACGAGCTTAGACACTAAGAGTTGGCAATTTGTTCAACAATGGTGAGCATCACAGCCGGAGCTGATCCAATCGGGCATCTTCGAAGGGGAATCACCAGATAACATTCTGGAGAGGAAACCGTGGCCATTTCTCCTCTCCCTAGCTCAGGGGCACAGACGAATATTCCGACATCTCTACCAGTCAAGATTAGGTACCGCAGCACAGACCTGGCACTGAGCCCAAGACCTTCCTGGTGTGTGGTTCACGTACGGACCGTCACTGTGGGGAACTGAGCCACTGCTATCGAAACACTTCCATTTCTAGGCTTTTTCTCTTTGAACATCTATGCTTCGATCACATAATAATAAGCTCCCTTGTGATTTTTGGGTAATATAATGCATGCATCTGTGAGGATGCTCACATGTTGGTAGAGCTGTTGAGTTGGGAGTGCCTTAGCCAGTCACGTGATGTTCACAAGACTCAATAAAACCCCTGCCAGTTGGGTTCAGGGAATGAGGCAGGTGGTTGTGAGCCTGATGGATGAACTGGTGAATGTAGTGTGATTGTTAAACCTTTTGCAAATAAACCAACTACTGGGTATTTCTCAATAGCAATGTGTTGCTATGAATTATTAAGCAAAGAATCCATGACACAAATACATTACAGGTAACACATTGCTCGGACAATGAATTGATGATAGTTTACTCAGAAATAGTAACCAAAGTGTTAATGTAAGTAGCGGACAGGAACAGAAAGCTTCACCTGCTTAAGGTCCTCGTTCTAGGAACTACTGAATCATTTACTGCGGCCACAGATACCTTCGATCAAAGGAAATATTTTGTTTGACTTACTTCGTTGTGGAAACTCAATACTTTTCTGAATACTTTGTGTGACAGCTGGGATTTGGGGGATTTGTCCACTGGACGTTCCTTTGTTTTGGTCTTCCAGAAGTTCTGAGTTCAAGGATTCAGAACTTATTATTCGAACCTTTACTGAATAATTACGGTTAAGTTCTTGCGTATTACACAAAATATACTGGACATAACATTTCCTGTCAATCAACAACAGATTGTTTCTTGAGAGGAACAGGAGGAGGTCATTCAGCCTCTCGAGCCTGTTCATGGCTGATCTGTCAAAGCCTCCCTGATAAAGTGCAACATCCCCACTGACACCTGGGAGTCCCTGGCCAAAGACCACCCTAAGTGGAGGAAGTGCATCCGGGAGGGCGCTGAGCACCTTGAGTCTCAACGCCGAGAGCAGACAGAAATCAAGCGCAGGCAGCGGAAAGAGTGTGCGGCAAACCTGTCCCACCCACCCCTTCCCTCAACGACTATCTGTCCCACCTGTGATAGGGACTGTGGCTCTCGTATTGGACTGTTCAGCCACCAAAGAACTCGCTTCAGGAGTGGAAGCAAGTCTTCCTCGATTCCGAGGGACTGCCTATGATGATGGGATGATCTGTACCGTGACTCCTTCTCCCCCGCCCCTTGGTTCTGTAACATGTAATACCCTGGCCTAACAAATGATAAACTTGCAGGAATCAGCGTGTCTGACACTTGTGGTTCACGTTGGGAGTCGCAACGCTGCATCCAAGCAAGAGCCTTGAGCTAATGCTGCCTAAGGTGGTCAGCTCCGAGTGCTTTAGTGCTGCCTCAGGACTCCCACTTGGACATTCCCGCAGACTTCCTTTGGGAATCGGGAATGTTGGCACTGCTGCCTGCACCAATGATGTTCCCAAACAGTAACCCTGATGCCTGTCCATCGATTTGCAGCAAGGTTTTTTCTCTGACACCATTTACTCTCAGTGGTATCACGTACCGTGGGTCTAACCTGTCACCCACATTTCACAATAATAGAACAGGGCCTGGCTGTCTTGTGCTGAGAGGCTGAGGATGATGGTCTGTGCCCGACTCTCTCAGCTTATGTTATCTAAACCTCCTCATAACCATCGTACACATATAGATTTCTTGCACGCACACATACACCCACATACATGGCACAGTCAGTGGCACTCACACCTCTGAGTCAGAAGGTTGTGGGTTCAAATCCCACTCCAGGGACTTGAACACAAAAATCTAGGCTGATACTCCAGTGCCGCCGCACTGTCGGAGGTGCCGTCTTTCGGATGAGACGTTAAACCGAGGCCCCATCTGCTCTCGCAAGTGGATGTCAAAGATCCCATGGCCAATATTTTATCCCTCAATCAACATCACGAAAAAAACAGATTATCTGGTCATTATCACATTGCTGTTTGTGGGAGCTTGCTGTGCGCATATTGGCTGCCGCGTCTCCTACATTACAACAGTGACTACACTTGAAAAAGTACTTCATTGGCTGCAAAGCGCTTTGAGATGCCTGGTGGTCGAGAAAGGCGCTATAGAAATGCAAGTCTTTCTTTTTACTATTTTTACACACACAATCATATGCACAAAATAACCGAGTTTTCGCCTCTCACCAGCTTCACAGAATGATCAGCCACAACGTGCCGGTAGAATTTCTCTCTTATCATCTTCACCTTGCATTGCTGCAAAACCCAATGAATCCTCAACTTATAGAGGCACAGTTTGTAGAAATCGTAAGAGCTGTAGAGTTGTTGTATTAAACCCTATGCGGGAACCTACTTCTATTGCGGGGGGGAGGGGGGAGGTGCCTCCTGATCGGCTACCGTAACTTTGGCAGAAATGCCACGGATACAGGGTGAATGCCATTTACATGCTGCTGTTCCACAGATTCCGTGGCTCTTCTGCCGAAGTCAGGCGAGATGATCAAGAGCGCCCCCCAGCCTTCCACATGTCCCCACGTGAAAACTCACCCCCACATCTACAGCTCTAGTCACCTAATCTTCAGAAGGATATCACTGCCCAAGAGACAGTGAGCAGCGAAGGCGACTTCACCTGCCAAAAGTTGATGAGGAGGAAAAGTTAAAGATGCTGTGATCGTTTTCTTTGGAAAAAAGATTGTTTTTTTGCTGAATCAAGTTTACTAAGAGGATTGATAAAGCTCAACCAGGTAAAAGAGTCACTGTGGACTGTTTTAATTAGGAGGAAACACAAGGTCAAAATTAGGAAGTTAGGAGCAAGAATGACGTCAGGCAGGACAAGAATGGACGTCAAACAGGACAAGAATGGATGTCAGACAGGACTAGAATGGATGTCAGACAGGACTAGAATGGACGTCAGACAGGACTAGAATGGATGTCACACAGGACTAGAATGGATGTCAGACAGGACTAGAATGGACGTCAGACAGGACTAGAATGGACGTCAGACAGGACTAGAATGGACGTCAGACAGGACTAGAATGGACGTCAGACAGGACAAGAATGGACGTCAGACAGGACTAGAATGGACATCAGACAGGACTAGAATAGACGTCAGACAGGACTAGAATGGACGTCAGACAGGATTAGAATGGACGTCAGACAGGACTAGAATGGATATCAGACAGGACTAGAATGGACGTCAGACAGGACTAGAATGGACGTCAGACAGGACTAGAATGGACGTCAGACAGGACTAGAATAGACGTCAGACAGGACTAGAATGGACGTCAGACAGGACTAGAATAGACATCAGACAGGACTAGAATGGATGTCAGACAGGACTAGAATAGACGTCAGACAGGACTAGAATAGACGTCAGACAGGACTAGAATAGATGTCAGACAGGACAAGAATGGATGTCAGACAGGACTAGAATAGACGTCAGACAGGACAAGAATGGATGTCAGACAGGACTAGAATAGACGTCAGACAGGACTAGAATAGACGTCAGACAGGACTACAATAGACGTCAGACAGGACTAGAATAGACGTCAGACAGGACTAGAATGGATGTCAGACAGGACTAGAATAGACGTCAGACAGGACTAGAATGGATGTCAGACAGGACAAGAATGGACGTCAGACAGGACTAGAATAGATGTCAGACAGGACAAGAATGGATGTCAGACAGGACTAGAATAGACGTCAGACAGGACAAGAGTGGATGTCAGACAGGACTAGAATAGACGTCAGACAGGACTAGAATAGACGTCAGACAGGACTAGAATAGACGTCAGACAGGACTAGAATGGATGTCAGACAGGACTAGAATGGATGTCAGACAGGACTAGAATGGACGTCAGACAGGACAAGAATGGATGTCAGACAGGACTAGAATAGACGTCAGACAGGACTAGAATGGACGTCAGACAGGACTAGAATAGACGTCAGACAGGACTAGAATGGACGTCAGACAGGACTAGAATAGACGTCAGACAGGACTAGAATGGATGTCAGACAGGACAAGAATGGACGTCAGACAGGACTAGAATAGACGTCAGACAGGACTAGAATGGACGTCAGACAGGACTAGAATGGACGTCAGACAGGATTAGAATGGACGTCAGACAGGACTAGAATGGACGTCAGACAGGACTAGAATGGATGTCACACAGGACTAGAATGGATGTCAGACAGGACTAGAATGGACGTCAGACAGGACTAGAATGGACGTCAGACAGGACTAGAATGGACGTCAGACAGGACTAGAATGGACGTCAGACAGGACAAGAATGGACGTCAGACAGGACTAGAATGGACATCAGACAGGACTAGAATAGACGCCAGACAGGACTAGAATGGACGTCAGACAGGATTAGAATGGACGTCAGACAGGACTAGAATGGATATCAGACAGGACTAGAATGGACGTCAGACAGGACTAGAATGGACATCAGACAGGACTAGAATGGACGTCAGACAGGACTAGAATAGACGTCAGACAGGACTAGAATGGACGTCAGACAGGACTAGAATAGACATCAGACAGGACTAGAATGGATGTCAGACAGGACTAGAATAGACGTCAGACAGGACTAGAATAGACGTCAGACAGGACTAGAATAGATGTCAGACAGGACAAGAATGGATGTCAGACAGGACTAGAATAGACGTCAGACAGGACAAGAATGGATGTCAGACAGGACTAGAATAGACGTCAGACAGGACTACAATAGACGTCAGACAGGACTAGAATAGACGTCAGACAGGACTAGAATGGATGTCAGACAGGACTAGAATAGACGTCAGACAGGACTAGAATGGATGTCAGACAGGACAAGAATGGACGTCAGACAGGACTAGAATAGATGTCAGACAGGACAAGAATGGATGTCAGACAGGACTAGAATAGACGCCAGACAGGACAAGAATGGATGTCAGACAGGACTAGAATAGACGTCAGACAGGACTAGAATAGACGTCAGACAGGACTAGAATAGACGTCAGACAGGACTAGAATGGATGTCAGACAGGACTAGAATGGATGTCAGACAGGACTAGAATGGACGTCAGACAGGACAAGAATGGATGTCAGACAGGACTAGAATAGACGTCAGACAGGACTAGAATGGACGTCAGACAGGACTAGAATAGACGTCAGACAGGACTAGAATAGACGTCAGACAGGACTAGAATGGACGTCAGACAGGACTAGAATAGACGTCAGACAGGACTAGAATGATGTCAGACAGGACAAGAATAGACGTCAGACAGGACTAGAATGGATGTCAGACAGGACTAGAATGGACGTCAGACAGGACTAGAATAGACGTCAGACAGGACTAGAATAGACGTCAGACAGGACTAGAATGGACGTCAGACAGGACTAGAATAGACGTCAGACAGGACTAGAATGGATGTCAGACAGGACTAGAATAGACGTCAGACAGGACTAGAATGGATGTCAGACAGGACATTTCTTTCAATACAAAGAATAATGGTCTTTTGGCGATGTCACCAGGAAAGGTGGACAGTATAAGTGATGCTTTTCTGGAGAGGACAGTGATTGAGCGATACGGTGAGGGGCAGTCAGGTGACAGCCTGATCAATCAAGATAGGAGCAGTTGCTAAAAATTCTTGCATTCACCTTTACAAGATAACACACTGGTTGTTTTTATCTGTGCAATACCTGTGTGCCCCTAAAACTGGGAAAAGTAAGAGTGAATTTGGGGGGATAAAAGTCCAAGCACAAGTCCTGAAAGTTCATGGTCTGCGATCACGGCTGTTACACGCCCACCATTGTCTTCCACATTGACCTTGCCAGAGTTCGCGGGGTCAGTGGGAGTCCACCTAATTTGCATGGGGCCGAGAGGCGCACGCATTACTATAGTCGCGTCTCCTGTGCCCGCTTGCACTATGCAGTCGGACCATGTAACGCCTGGCCACCTTTTGGGGGCGGGTGGGTGGTAATGCCCCCCCCCTCCCCCGGCCCAGTTTTTGAGGAACCAGATCGCTTCCCTGTTCTATACTCTTGCCCCCCTCTCTCCTGCCCATTGGGAACCCACTATGCCTCATTTCCGTCGGTGTTCTGGCCTCCAGTCCTACATCGGGAACTGAGACTGGGAAGCGGGAATTCCTGCTGTACGGATTTCCTGATCCCGGCGTTTCCCCCCCCCCCCCGGTGTCATTTGCCTTATTAGGGGCGAGCGGAGGTTCTGCCCCTTACAAGGCCCCCCTGGAAAATCTCAGAAATGGCAGGGACCTGGCACAATCGGGTCCCTGCGATTTGTGGTGGGTTCCATCAGATGGCCGAACCTCAGATTCGTGGTTCAATTGCTTTTCAGTTTAGAAACATAGACATAGAAACATAGAAAATAGGTGCAGGAGTAGGCCATTCGGCCCTTCTAGCCTGCACCGCCATTCAATGAGTTCATGGCTGAACATGCAACTTCAGTACCCCATTCCTGCTTTCTCGCCATACCCCTCTCGCCATACCCCTTGATCCCCCTAGTAGTAAGGACTTCATCTAACACCTTTTTGAATATATTTAGTGAATTGGCCTCAAATACTTTCTGTGGTAGAGAATTCCACAGGTTCACCACTCTCTGGGTGAAGAAGTTTCTCCTCATCTCGGTCCTAAATGGCTTACCCCTTATCCTTAGACTGTGACCCCTGGTTCTGGACTTCCCCAACATTGGGAATATTCTTCCTGCATCTAACCTGTCTAAACCTATCAGAATTTTAAACGTTTCTATGAGGTCCTCTCTCATTCTTCTGAACTCCAGTGAATACAAGCCCAGTTGATCCAGTCTTTCTTGATAGGTCAGTCCCGCCATCCTGGGAATCAGTCTGGTGAACCTTCGCTGCACTCCCTCAATAGCAAGAATGTCCTTCCTCAGGTTAGGAGACCAAAACTGTACACAATACTCCAGGTGTGGCCTCACCAAGGCCCTGTACAATTGTAGCAACACCTCCCTGCCCCTGTACTCAAATCCCCTCGCTATGAAGGCCAACATGCCATTTGCTTTCTTAACCGCCTGCTGTACCTGCATGCCAACCTTCAATGACTGATGTACCATGACACCCAGGTCTCGTTGCACCTCCCCTTTTCCTAATCTGTCACCATTCAGATAATAGTCTGTCTCTCTGTTTTTACCACCAAAGTGGATAACCTCACATTTATCCACATTATACTTCATCTGCCATGCATTTGCCCACTCACCTAACCTATCCAAGTCACACTGCAGCCTCATAGCATCCTCCTCGCAGCTCACACTGCCACCCAACTTAGTGTCATCCGCAAATTTGGAGATACTACATTTAATCCCCTCGTCTAAATCATTAAACAGCTGGGGCCCCAGCACAGAACCTTGCGGTACCCCACTAGTCACTGCCTGCCATTCTGAAAAGTCCCCATTTACTCCTACTCTTTGCTTCCTGTCTGACAACCAGTTCTCAATCCATGTCAGCACACTACCCCCAATCCCATGTGCTTTAACTTTGCACATTAATCTCTTGTGTGGGACCTTGTCGAAAGCCTTCTGAAAGTCCAAATATACCACATTAACTGGTTCTCCCTTGTCCACTCTACTGGAAACACCCTCAAAAAATTCCAGAAGATTTGTCAAGCATGATTTCCCTTTCACAAATCCATGCTGACTTGGACCTATCATGTCACCTCTTTCCAAATGCACTGCTATGACATCCTTAATAATTGATTCCATCATTTTACCCACTACCGATGTCAGGCTGACCGATCTATAATTCCCTGTTTCCCCTCTCCCTCCTTTTTTAAAAAGTGGGGTTACATTGGCTACCCTCCACTCGATAGGAACTGATCCAGAGTCAATGGAATTTACTCATTATGCTAATGAAAGGTCATTCCGTTCCAATGTGGTACAATGTGGGCATGTGCAGGTTTGTAATTCGCTGTACAGACTTTCCGACCACGAAAGCATAGACCCGAGGGGTTTCTCCCACTACCCCCCCCCCCCCCCCCCGTACCTTCGTCAGACCCACTGTGGAAACCCTGGAAAAATGGCATAAACGCCGATTAGGCTGATTTCCCCGGGTTTCCGTGCCTCATCCGCCATAATTTCAGAACCCTAGCAGAAATTCACCCCTGAAAGTTCAGGCTAAACATCGAGGGACTCATCCCAGATCACTCTTCAAAAAAAAAATCATTTGTTTAATCAATTTATTTTCGTTTGTGCACGGGACCAAAGGAAATGAAGAGGTGAGATCACAAGATTGATTCGAAGGAAGATTGACCTTCTGCACCTTTGACCTTAACCTTCCAGAAAATGAACCTTACTTTCTTCCCTTTTCTTAAAACAGTCGAGTGAGTGAGACAGACAGACAGACAGCAAGAAAGACTTGCATTTATATAGCGACTTTCACCACCTCAGATTGTCCCATAGTGCAATGAAGTGCTTTTGGAGTGTAGTCACTGTTGTAATGTGGGAAACGCGGCAGCCAATTTGCGCACAGCAAGCTCCCACAAAGAGCAATGTGATAATGGCCAGATAATCTGTTCTATTGATGTTGCGATAAATACTGGCCAGGACACCAGGGAGGACTCCTCTGCTCTTCTTTGAAATAGGGGATGTTTACATCCGCCTGAGAGAGCCGATGGAGCTTCAGTTTAATGTCTTATCCAAAAGATGGTTGAGAATACACCAGATGACTTTAAAAATTATGAAGGATTTTGAGAGGGTGAATAGGGAAAGACTATTTCCTCTGCTTAGGTAATCACCGCTGAGGGCGTCATCAAAACTGTCACTGCGAGCGAGATGTTAGGCAAATCTTTTTCACGCACAGGCTGGATGGTGCATGTAATGCTTTGCTATGGGGAATAAAAGACAGGAACCATTTTAAGGGAAGAATAGAGAAACGTGAGACGCAGAGGAAGATGCAGCACCATGAGGATCGAGCAGGGGAGAGGGGTTTGTTTTGGAATACTCCTGCAAAGGGCTGGAACAGATACAATGGGCCAAATGGTCTCCTTCTGCACGATAAGCATCTATGGTTCTATTACATCATCATAGGCAATCCCTCGAAATCGAGGAAGACTTGCTTCCACTCTAAAAGTGAGTTCTCAGGTGACTGAACAGTCCAATATGGGAATTACAGTCTCTGTCACAGGTGGGATAGACAGTGGTTGAAGGAATGGGTGGGTGGGGAGTCTGGTTTGCCGCACGCTCCTTCCGCTGCCTGCGCTTGTTTTCTGCATGCTTTTGACCATTCGTTTTTTTTTTCATAGGCAGTCCCTCGAAACGAGGATGACTTGCTTCCATGCCAAAAAAGGATGAGTTCACAGATGTTTCAATGAAGGACCTAATATTCCAGGTCCTGAACTAAATAGTGTAGGGTGGAAGATGCCTGTGCGTGGATTCTTTTAACGTGGGGTGACCGTTGCACACCAGCCACCAGACGGGCTTGACAGAGCTAAGTCTTGGTCCAGTGGCAAGGATTACCCAAGACAACTGGAAACCAGCTTTGCTGCACGGACCCAGTGCGCACACATATATAGTAGACACATCCAATCGCTGGTGAAATACCACCAACGATGTCTCCGCAAGATCCTGCAAATCCCCTGGGAGGACAGACGCATTAACGTCAGTGTTCTCGATCAGGCCAACATCCCCAGCATCAAAGCACTGACCACACTCGACCAGCTCCATTGGGCGGGCCACATTGCCCACATGCCCGACACAAGGTTCTATTTAACTGACCTGCTGAGTGTCTCCTTCTGTAAACGGCAGCTTTGTGGAAACATGGAACATTATCTCTCTGTCTTTGAAGGTGGTGAAGACTGACTCGGTCCCCGTTTGACCATGTGCAACATCAAGGCCGCCTCGAAAGCTGCATTGGGGAGATAGTTTACATCCAAGTTACGCTTCTCTTTATATGAAGACTTTCAAAGTCAGCTACAGCCTGAACGCAGTTTATTAAACGTTACGTACACATGTTGGTCGACTGATCAGCAATACATTCAACATGGAAAATGGAAACAGCCTCCTCTTAACGATTCGGGCCAAGAGTTTCCGCTTTGGGCACAAGCGGCAATCCAGGTGCAAATTGGGCGAGTTTTAAGAGGTGTTTTTGTTTGCTCTCAAACTTATTTGCATATCACCGAACATAAAATCTTACAAGAACCCGTGAAATCAGACAGCGTTTTAGAATGTAATTTAAAAAAATATTCTGCATTAAAAAAAATTCCTTGTTATATTTAAATCTGATGCAGTTTATTAATACTGCTGAAAATGGGTTTATCATAAAAAATAAGCATTTTTAATCAGAGTGTCTAGTCCCCCACCTGAGAGTAATCCGATCTTAAATCACTGAAAATGACTTTGAAACACGAGACAGAAACATTTGCTCGTATCATTGGTGTAATTGGCCGTTTCCTTAGTAAATTAAAAAAATAATATTTAAAAACTTTTAAAGCATGTCTATTAATGTCCTTGCATCTAAAAAAATTCAGCTTAATTTTAGGAGCCTCCTCGAAGGCTCGTAAACGGGCGTAATTAGCATAAATTTGCCGTGGTGATTAGTTTGATCAGGGGGCGTGGCTCTGCTTCCAGCGCAGTTTAAAAAAAAATTCGCGCCAAAGATCGCGGAATCTCGATTTATGCTGGACGTCATGTGCGCTTGAATTTCCTCAATCTTTCGCGCTGGTTTGGCCGAATCTCACTGAAAAACCCAGCACAACCTCGCGGAGACATCTGCATATTTCATTTTTTTAAATGTGTGCTTGCAAGCAGGTAATTTCTGCTGGTAAGCAATAGTACTGCTTTAAAGATGGTAATACTTCACATATATAAAAATAAAATTAGTGAGGGAACCACTGCATATATAAAATGACCTTAATCAATGGTTTAACCGCAGGAAAAATGACAAGGCACAAAGAGGTCTTTGGGATTCCCAGCCAGTATTAACAATGTACGCGATTTTCACTCACCCTTTGAATTCCTGCAGCACAATTGTGTCTCCGAGTAAGTTCAGGAATTCCTTAAAATCGGGGCTTTCGTCATTGTTGCCGAATAATTCCGCTTCTGTGGTCTGAAAAGCAAAAATAAAGTACTTTAGCATTTAAGCACAAAACACAGTGTTTGAATCAGTTTCAACAAGCTGTGATTGCAAGAAATGAACACTTATCCAGACAGCTATCACGTGATACATTCTAGCAAGCCTGAAACCACCGACAAGGCATCAGCTGTTCAGCACATGGGTCTTGCTACAAAGTAACATGGTATTTACAGTACAGAAACAGGCCATTCGGCCCACCAAGTCCATGGCGGTGTTTATGCTCCACACGAGCCACCTCTCGCCTTTCTTCATCTAACCCCATCGCCATACCCTTCGATCCCTTTCTCCCCCATGCTCCGTTTACCTGGATATCGGGCAGGGTAACTCTCAGAGGCACATCTGGGCAGAATAGGGCTGAAGCTCGGCATTTAACAGACATTAGCATTTGAAACCCGCTTTTGCTCCACAGGACCAGCATATTCATTCATTCTTATTCAATGGTGGGGCTGAAGTTGCGGCCCCTAGGAGTGCGTATGAAGTGCGCACACCCCGTTAGGGGCCCCGCGAGTTCCGGGTCTAAGCAGGCACTGCGCACGCGCTGAAACCCGGACCTAGCGATGTGTCAAGAATCCTCTGGACGGATCACACGCTATTTGCCCAACTTCTGCCCAGCGAGTGCCCTTGACATTCTTACACCTGGTAATGGCCGGCGTAATGTCTGCTTTTTACCAGCGTAAGAGTTTGAAAAAATTGAAAAATAAAACCTTACCACTCATTTATACATGAAAAACCCTGTCCATTAAGGTAAGTTTGCCGTTAAAACATCTCGGGCTGGATTTTCCGGTGCCGTCCACCTCTGTTTTTGCCCCAGAGGGGCGACACTGGCGGCAGCGAGCTCCTCTGGGTGATCAGCTTCTAGCGCCCCGCTGGGTTTTCAGGGCCGGTTTCGGCGGGGCACGGAGCAGTACCGCCTGGAAGAGGCGAGCCAGTGTGCGACACCGGCTCGCTTTGTGACTCCCGCCCAACTCGCACGCCCCGCAGCGCGCCCCCGCGGTGACCACCGCCTGTGAAAACGGGCGGTCTGACCCGCGGGAAGCCTCCGACCGCAAAATTTGGGCCAATGCGTTCCCGATCAGACCACTGTGTGTGTTCTCTGCCTGTGGTTTCTATGACTCGCGAGGTAGAATTCAATAAATGTTTCATTATGGACAAAAAAAAAAGGCTTCATTTTTCCCTTGCAAAAACCAGACGTCAATAGTTTGCACTGCAACAGAAATATCTCGGCTGCAGCATAAACATTTCGGTCAGCTGATGTGGTGTTCTGAACTAGATAAGCAGCTCTTGAGTGCTCCATAAAATGACCCCCTACCGCGCACACCGCAAAATTGCTCGGCTATCTCTGTAGGATACGCGGTTGGAATGCGTTAACTTAAGATCATGTGATGCCGCAGAAATCCATTAACGGTGATAAACTTATAAACCCTTGGGCCTGGTTATAATGGTCGCACATGCCTCTGGGTGAAATAGTTAACAGATTGAAATTAATGTTTAGATAATGTCTTCATAACTGTGTTAGCTGGAAACCCCCTCATTTGTATGTACAGGAGACTGTAAATGTACCGGTGAGTGATGTGGCTGTTATCCCGGGCCCTGTAACTACTCTGTCAACAGCCTCACATTAGCATTGCAGAATATTGCCCGGTAGTCGTCCCAAGTTGTCACCAGAAGATACCTAATAAAGTGAAGCTATTTTGATAAATGCTGGTATAATCCAAAATTGAATCTTACTTTATTATTTTTAGGAGCACCATTACTCACCTGTCTGATTTTTTGATAAATCACACCAAACTTGAAGTTGTTATTGATCTCATGCTCATCATATGTGACTATTAGCTGGGATGCCTTGGAAAATATAAAACAAGTCAATAGATTGCACCTTGACAAGAACGACTTTACACAGTTTTCCCGTCCCAAAGTTTTCACTGAGTCCCGAGAAAAGTTTGGAACTTGACCATCGAATTAGCTGTGGCTCAGTGGGTAGCACACTCGCCTCTGAGTCCGAAGGCTGTGGGTTCATAATCCCACTCCAGGGATTTGCTTACATAAATCTGGAATGACACTGCTGAGGGAGCGTTGCACTGTTGGAGGTGCTGTCTTTCGGGTGAGACGTTAAACCGTCTGCCCTCTCAGGTCGATGTAACAGGTCCCATGGCACTATTTCGAAGAAGAGCAGGGGAGTTATCCCCAGTGTCCTGGCCAATATTCATCCCTCAATCAACATAACAAAAACAGATTATCTGGTCATTATCACATTGCTGTTTGTGGGAGCTTGCTGTGCACAAATTGGCATTTCCTACATTACAACAGTGACTACATTCCAAAAGTACTTCATTGGCTGTAAAGCGCTTTGAGACGTCCGATGGTCATGAAAGGCGCTATATAAATGCAAGTCTTATTGAAGCGGTACTGAGCTTCAATTAGAACTCAATTTGAAATTATTAGGAAGGGCCTGGTCTGTAAAGGTTAGAAAATAATTCCGTTATTAAGGAAAAGGTACTGGGAGATACTGTGGGTTGGCACATCTCATTGTGATTTTACCACTGGGACTTGGTTTGAATCCAACCAAGACGGACGGGATCATCCAAAAGTCTCCTCTTTCTCTCTGTGACTGTGAGACCCGGAGTCTGGGCAGTCTCAACGGCAGTCTTAATGACGCAGGCGCCCAGCACAAATCTCACTGTAATTCAACGTGCCCGAGCACAAATTGGTAATCTCAGTCAGAGAGGCCACAGGGAAACAGTGGCAACGTCACAATGGCGTGTGTAACGTATTTGCTTCATGGGTTCTTGCTTAAGAATTTATAACAACACATTGCAATCACACGACACATTAGCAGTTAATCCACTGGGCTCACAACTGCACATGTCATCGTGGATGTCCTAGACCCAACTGGCTGGGGTTTTATTGAGTCTTGTGAACATCGCGTGACTGGCTAAGCCACTCACAACGTAACAGCTCCACAAACCTGAGAACATACTCGCAGGTGCGTACGTTACAGTGTGGTATGGATTAAAGGACATTGTAGGGCAGATACATGAAGCTTCATGGCTGTATTTAAAAGCTGATCTGGCAGTGCTTGATCAGAAAACTGAACAGCGCGTTCTCAGAAGTTGTTGTTTTGAAAACCCGCAAATAATTAAACGACATCAAAAACATTCCTCACAAGGCGGCTGTGATCTTTAACAGGTATGAATCTTGCCTCATTGGCACCTTTCGGCTAAGTTTACACAACTTTCTGCCCACTTGGCCTGAAGAAGCGGTTCTTCAGGCCAGAATGAGGAAGAACTGGAGTCACAGACCTCACCACAATCATCTAAGGCATGTCATAATTGTCCAGCAGGATCTGCGACTGGCGCAGGTTAAGCTGGATGCGTTCCAGCGCAGTTATTAAAAGCTATGAAACATTTCTATCTACTATTTACCCGGGCGATGGCTGCTTTCTTAGTGACGGTGCAACCAGCCAGTTAGTCAACTGGTGTTGAAAATGCAGATATCAGGTAAATACTTCTGGAACTTCCTGGCACTTATGAATTAAGAAAGACTTGTATTTATACGACCACCGGACATCTCAAAGCACTTTACAGCCAATGAAGTACTTTTGGAGTGTAGTCACTGTTGTAATATGGGCATTAGCAGGAGCGGCAAGGTCGGGACCTAGGAGAGGCGAGTGATCGGGGCCCAGGAGAGGCGAGGGCCCAGGGGCAGCACGGGCCAGCCCACACTGCGATATGTGTGCGCACTAGGTCCGTGCAACAGAGCTGGTGTGCAACGGCCACCACACGTTAAAAAAATCCACGCACAGGGCATCTTCCACCCTTCGGGATGTAGTTCGGGACCTGGAAAAACAGGTCCCTCATTGAAACACCTGTGAACTTATCCCCTTTTGATGTGGAAGCAAGTTATCCTCAATATGAGGGATCGCCCAAGAAGAAAAATGTGGCAGCCGATTTGCGCACAGCTAGCTCCCACAAACAGCAATGTGATAATGACCAGATTACTGGAGTGTCAGCCTACATTCATATGCTCAAGTCCTGGGAGTGGGATTTGAACCCACAACCTTGTGACTCAGAGTCAAGTGTGCTACCCACTGAGCCACAGCTGATCATTAACTTTCAATCCTAAATGTGCACAAATCTATATATAGACATAAAGTCAATCTCCCATGGCATAGCTCAGAGAGATGAAGACGCAAATGAATTCCTTGAAAATGCAATATTAAAGTTATGCGAATACCAGAATATATTAACTATAATATAATCCATCTGCAACACGTTCAAAATCTTTCTGCCAATTTTTCCGTGATAAATTCCTGTGTCTACACTGATAATGGAAATGGTCTCAGCAAGCATGTGCTGAAGTTACACCACCCCGCCGGCGGAGGCCCCACAGCACCACCACTGGTTGGATGGTATAATTACACGTTATATCGGCGTCTCCTGAAAAAGGTGGACTTTGGTGTTCATAATGAAGATATAAAAATAAGTACAGGAACCATGACATTAAAATGTCAACTGAATTATGTCTGCAGGTCGTAGTCCCAGTATCTCATGCCCTCTGACCAGAAGACTGCACTTGGTCTGGACTCCTCACGTGCAATGTGGTAGGAGATCCGCCATATATCTATATATGTTATTTTCTGCTACTCCCCCTTAAGAAGAAAACTCGGAAGACAATTTGGACATGATACAGTAACAGCATAATGTCACTGAATACTTACCTTGGGATAAAGTACAGGGGAGAATTTCACGCTGGTCAGGTCATCACAGAGAAGCTGAGGGAGAGAAGGTGATCCGTTAGAACATTTAAATGCTCAGCTGCTTTTTACTGGGAGGACTGTTTCAATTTCTACACAACAAAGATATGTTATCCACCACGTCAAAGTCTATTTCTCATCCAGGGCCACAAGCATAATATTCAATGCTAACCAAGTATTGGCCCATGGAACCAGTCAGTGATGGATGTTAGTTTTTAAGGCCCATTGGACGAAGGACTCTTGCCACAGTACTTTTAGTTATCTTGCTTTGTCAGGGCCACCAACAAGAACTGCATGATTTATTTGATCAACTGACATCTATTCAAACTTTCTTGACTTTCTCTGTACCTTTTCACTTCCCCCAGTGTAGGGAATCTGCTCCCAGCCGGCCACACGGGTTAGCAAGGCCACAAAAAAGCAAACCAAGAACTAGGGTTTATTTCGAAAGGTATAGAATTGAAAAGTAGGGAAGTAATGCCAAACCTGTATCGAACCTTGGTTGGACCACACTTAGGAGTAGCGCATACAGTTCTGGTTGCCATATTATAAGAAGGATAGAGAGGCACTGGAGAGGATGCAGAGAAGATTTATAAGGATGATACCAGAAATGCGAGGGTATGCATATCAGAAAAGGATGAACAGGCTGGGTCTCTTTTCTCTTGAAAAAAGAAGGCTAAGGGATGTTAGATCTTTAAAATTATAAAAGGTTTTGATAGAATATTTCCACGTGGGGAGGAGCCTAATTCGAGGCCATCAATACAAGATAGTCACCAAGAAATCCAATAGGGAATTCAGAAGAAACTTCTTTACCCAAAGAGTGGTGAGAATGTGGAACTCACTAACACAGGGAGTGGTTGAAGCGAATAGTATAGATGCATTTAAGGAGAGGCTAGACAAGCATATGAGGGAGAAGGGAATAGAGGGTTATGCAGACAGATTTAGATGAGTAAAGACGGGAGGAGGTTTGAGTGGAGCATAAACGCCTGCATGGACTGGTTGGGCCGAATGGCCTGTTTCTGTGCCGTATATCTGATGTAATCCTATGCATATAGGCCTCCACCAACATTGCTCTGATTCCATTACATCTCTCGGCAATTCAGAAGAGTGGCTTTACCCCTTAATTTAAGAATATAATAACATAATAAATAAGAGCAGGAGTAGGCCATTTGGCCATAAGATCATGGCTGATCTGATCATGGGCTCAGCTTCACTTCCTTTCCCAAAACCCTTCATTCCCATATTGCTCAAAAATCTGTCTCTCATGCCTTAAATATATTCAATGGCCCAGCCTCCATAGATCTCTGGGGCAGAAAATTACACAAATTTACAACCGTCAGAGAAGAAATTCTTCCTCATCTCAGTTTTAAATGGGCAACCCCCTATTCTGAAATTATGCCCCGTAGTTCTAGATTCCCCCATTAGTGGAAACATCCTCTCTGCATCCCCCTTGTCGAGCCCCCTCATTATCTTATATGTCTCAATATGATCAGCTCTCAATCTTCTGAACTCCAATGAGTATAGGCCCAACTTGCTCAACCTTTCTTCAAAAGTCAACCCCTTCATGTCAGGAATCAACCGAGTGAACCTTCTCTGAACTGCCTCCAATGCAAGTATATCGCTCCTTAATTAATTTCTCCCATTCCCTGCTGGGAGACCGGTGGTCTCTGCAGTGCTTTCCCCACGACGCCATGCTGGATTTGGAACTCAGTTTAGAAAAGATTGTGGGCCATCAACCTTTGCCCAGTTGTGCTGCGGAAGAGCACATCAGTGCTCCAACCCACTTCACCATTGCACTGACCAACTCAAGCACGGTACTGTACTGTATGTCGGTTGGAGTCTCATAAGAACGTAAGAAATAGGAGCAGGAGTAGGCTATTTGGCCCCTCGAGCCTGCTCCGCCATTCAATAAGATCATGGCTGATCTGATCTTGGCCTCAGCTCCACTTCCCCGCCCGCTCCCCATAACCCTTGACTCCCTTATTGCTCAAAAATCTATCTTCCCCACCTTAAATATATTCAATGACCCAGCCTTCACAGCTCTCTGGGGTAGAGAATTCCAAAGATTCACCACCCTCCAGAGAAGAAATTCCTCATTTCCGTTTTAAATGGGCAACCTCTTATTCTGAAACTATGCCTCCTAGTTCTAGATCCCCGCAGGAGGGGAAACATCATGTCTCCTGTTAGGTCTTAGGGTTGACAACTCAAAACCAGGCAGAGAGAAGACCATGGCCATGGTTTAGGAAAAGCACTGAAAAAGAATTGTATTAAGGCAAATTATTCAAACTATTCCATGGCCTCACCATTCATATGGTATTGACAGTACATTTACTTTCAGTGCAGTCTTTCTCTCTTGTTCTCAGGATTCCCTAGCTCCTGCCTGTCCATTTAGAATCTGCAGATTTAAATGTGGTGCCTCTGGCTCGATGTTATTTGTTGGTATTTGTATCAGATTTTGTACTAATTTCTATACAGATTGCAGATCATTGGCAAAAGAGACAGAGGGGAGATGAGGAGAATTTTCTTTACACATAAGTTTTTATGTTCTGGAATGCCCGGCCTGAAGGGACGGTGGAAGCAGATTCAGTAGTAACTTTTAAAAGGGAATTGGATATTAGAAAAGGTTAAAAAAATGACCAGGAAAGGACAGGGGAGTGGGACTAATTGGATAGCTCTTTCAAAGAGCCAGCACAGGCACGATGGGCTGAATGGCCTCCTTTCTGTGCTGTATCATTCTATATATATTTAGAGGGAGCAGCGTGCGCTGACCTGGCCCGGATATCGGTGCAGTCCCAGCCTGCAAGACCATCAGCAGGCCGGGGCCATTACAGGGAGCAGCGTGCGGCAGTATACCACTGCAGGGAGCAACGCGTACTGCTGCAGGAGGGCGATGGCTGATTGCAGTACGGGCAGGTACAGCAGGAGCGGCGAGGTTGGGGCAAAAGAGCGGCGAGTGATCGTAGAAGGATGTGATCGGGGCCCAGGAGAGGCAGGAGCCCAGGGGCCAAGAGAGGCGAGGGCCCAGGGGCAGCACGGGCCAGCCCACACTGCAATATATGTGTACGCACTTGGTCCGCGCAGCAGAGCTGGTCTCCAGTCGTCTTGGTTAACCCTTGCCACTGGACCAAGGCCTAGCTCTGTCAAGCCCGTGTGGTGGCTGGTGTGCAACGGCCACCACACGCTAAAAAAATCCACGCACAGGCATCTTCCACCCTTCACTATGCAGTTCAGGACCTGGAATATTAGGTCCTTCATTGAAACACCTGTGAACTCATCCCTTCATCCTCGATACGAGGGACTGCCTGTGATGGTGATATTTGGAGGGTTATATTAGAAATAAAAACAGACCAGCTGCTCAAAAAGCAGACTCTGGCCAAAAATCAGACACGTGATAATCCTCACGTGATGAGATGTGAACCAGTTTTGCGGGATGTCCTGTTCTGGGCCCACACTTTGTTTTGCCAAATGGAACTAAGCCTCAGGGAGTTATCCATCAAATTCCCAGTAGATCTGTGCAGAATAAATGTGTCCTTCCCGGTTGTTCCCATTCTCACTCCGTACAGAGACTGCACTGGAGTAAGGGAGTGGGTCACATTACATCGAGTTACAGGGAATGTACAGCACAGAAACGGGCCATTCGGCCCGACTGGTCTGCGCCCGAGTCTCCTCCCACTCGACGTCATCTCACCCTATCAGCCTATCCTTCTGTTCCTTTCTCCCTATGTACATGCGTAGTTCCGAATGAAATGTAGCGCTGCTATTCTCTTCAACCTCTGTGATTAAAGCATATTAACAAAAGCCTCCAAAAGATTAACATGTTAATTGCAGAAGTTAACTGCAAACAATTGATAGCCCTAAAAATAATTTAGAGAGTCTTAAAAGGGATGGGCCATGAAGAAAGATTACAGAAGCTTAAGCTATTAATTCTAGAAACACAGCAGCTAAGGGAATCCTCGCATATAAAATATACTAAAGCGAGCTCTCCTCCAACATTGCTCATAGGCAGTTTAGAGTAGCGTGAGAAGAACTCACCTGTTCTTGATAAGAACATAAGAATTGTGAGCAGGAGTAGGCCATGCGGCCCCTCGAGCTTGCTTATCCATTCAATAAGATCATGGCTGATCTTCGGCCTCAACTCCACTTTCCTGCCCGACCCCCATATCCCTTGTTTCCCCATAACTCCCAAAATATATCTATCTCAGCCTTGAATATACTCAATGGCTCAGCATCCACGGTCCTTTGGGGTAGATTCCAAAGATTCACAACCCTCTGAGTGAAGAAATTCCTCCTCATCTTAGTCTTAAGTGACCGACCCCTTATCCTGAGACTGTGACCCTGCCCCCCAATTCTAGACAGGGTGTGAATGGCAGAATAATGATCAGCTACCATTGGAGACAAAGAGAAAAAAAAACATTTTAAATTGTCTCCAGCCAGGGAAAACAACCTCTCAGCATCTACCCTGTCAATCCCCCTCAGAATCTTGTGTGTTTCAATCAGATCATCGCATTTTCTCCTAAACTCAGTGTATCGTGCTCGGTAAACAATTGATACCAAGCGTTCAGCTCGCTCTTTGAGGCGAGGCTGGCTAATAAAACACTATGATATATGACCCAAGAGCAAAATACTGCAAATAAAAACAAAAATTGCTGGCAATCTCAGCGGGTCAGGCAGCATCTGTGGAGAGAGAAACAGAGTTAACGGAACTGCTGAATGTTTGAAAAGATGAGGTGCTGTTCCTTGATTAGGCACTTTACAGCTTTCTGGACTCAACATCGAGTTCAGCAATTTCAGATAATCACTGCCCATTTTTTGGCTCCCTTTTCACGCCGCCCGATTTCATGTTTTTTTTTCTTTGTCTCCAATGCCAGCTGGTCATTATTCCGCTATTCACACCCACTAACCTTTTCGAACTTCTGCCATTACCATTTCAATTCAGCCCATCATCCCTTTTGTCTCTCTAATCTCTCCTGCCTTCCACCCTATCACAGACCTTCCCGCTTGTTCTTTCTTCCTCCCCACCCCCCAGCCCCTTTAAGTGCTCCTTACGAATGTATTCTTTTCGAACATTCACCAGTTCTGATGAAGGGTCATCGACTCGAAACATTAACTCTGTTTTTTCTCTCCACAGATGCTGCCTGACCCGCTGAGATTTCCAGCATTTTCTGTTTTTATCCTATGATATATGAACCTTGTTTTAGTCAACTCATAGGAAATCACTGTAGTCCCGATAATGGATGCCAATGGAGGAATGTATCAGTCTGGGGGGCGTTTAATGGACTATAAATAAGCATCGGAGACAAACAAAGGAAAGGTATGGTATAATTAATTAGCTTACCTTTGCTATCAGCGGAATACTGGGTAGCCGTGGAGCTCCAGCAAGAGGCAGTCGCTCGTGTATCGTTTTGGATTTGGACCTAAGAAGACAAAAAAAAGTCTAAATAAAAGTTGTATGTGGTTAAAATTGAAATATGCAGCTGTTTTAATAAATGGCGGGTTACGTGTCTCTCGCCTCGAGCCAGGGACTTGAGCACATAAATCTCGGCTGACACTCCAATGCAGTGCTGAGGAAGTGCTGCACTGTCGGAGGTGCCGTCTTTCGGATGAGACGTTAAACCGAGGCCCCGTCTGCTCTCTCAAGTGGACATAAAAGATCCCATGGTACTATTTCAAAGAAGAGCAGGGGAGTTATCCCTGGTGTTCTGGCCAATATTTATCCCTCAATCAACAAAACAAAAACAGATTAGCTGGTCATTGTCACATTGCCGTTTGTGGGAGCTTGCTGTGCGCAAATTGGCTGCAGCGTTTCCCACATTACAACAGTGACCACACTCCAAAAGTACTTGATTTGCTGTAAAGCGCTTTGAGACATCCGGCGGTCGTGAAAGGCGCTATATAAATCCAAATCTTTCTTTCTTTTACAGACAGGAAATTCCATTGTACAGGAAAGTCCATTGTGCAGGAAAGCAATGTGGGTTCAATGGTTTATTACCAGCTAAAGCATCAGTCCTGTTTCCCACCTGATACATTTATGAAACATACGCAGGTGGGTGAGTTTGGGATGGTGTGTCAAGTCATTCTGGACTTCCAACCTGTTGCATGAAGGCTCGTGAGATGCTTGGGTCCTGCCAGAGTCAGTGATTTGCTATCGCACAGACATTTTCACCACGAGTTCGACTTTTTAAATGGCAAATTCTGGTAGTCAGGCAACAAATCGGGCGATACGTGGCAAGTATAGGAGCTCACCAGGCTTCACGACGTTGCTTGCGTCCGTAATAACACATAACTCTTCGCTACCACAAAGGTGACTATTTAACTGGGAACCAGTAATTATTCCACAATGGAATCTTGCGCAAAGCTAACTGGCGGCCATCGGCAGAATTCCCTTTGTTCACAGCCAAAGCACTTCCTCTGGCCCGGGAACAAATGGAATAGACTGAACCTGACAAAATGTTCCCAGTGCACCGATAGGTCCGCTGCCTTTGGTTACCCGTGGAGCTGGAGGATTGGGCTGTTGTGCGAGTGTCAACAGAATCACAGACTCCAGTTTCCTGTTAATTTGGGACCTGCGTTAGAGGATTAAGTCCTGTGGTGTTGCTCCTAGTGAGTCAGCGGTGACACGCCTTTCTAACGATGGGGGTGTTACCAATGTGGGATGGGTAAAGTGCTCCAGGAAGCAGGAATTACATTTACAGGAAGTATACGCTGTACTCGAGTGCAATATATTTTTATATAATTTTGACTCCAAAATATACACTTCCAAAGAAATCCAATAGGGAATACAGAAGAAACTTCTTTACCCAAAGAGTGGTGAGAATGTGGAACTCACTACCACAGGGAGTGGTTGAAGCAAATAGTATAGATTAATACCATTTAAGGGGAGGCTGGACAAACATATGAGGGAGAAGAGGTTATGCTGATAGATTTAGATGAGAAAAGATCGGCGGAGGCTCGAGTGGAGCATAAACACCGGCATGGACTGGTTGGGCCGCATGGCCTGTTTCTGTGCCGTATATTCAACGATAGAAAAAAAGGAAAGAATGACTGTCATTCCGTGCTGGTTCCTTCTGCCCCGCAGCTACAAATCCACCAGTGACTCTCGATCCACAAACCTCCACTGCCTACAACAATTAATCTTTACTTGGTCTCGGGGAAATCCTTTTTACAACCACAAGAATGTGTGGCCTTAAATGAACATGTCACAAAAAAACACAGCTAGCTATACAGTAATGGCCATGAATACAAGTTATACCTTATGCCTTGTACCATCAGTATAAATCAGTACATTAGCTGGCTTACTGGGAGCACCAGCATGGAAAATGAGGGAAAGTGCATAGCCATGTAACTTTTACGTATTATACAGTAGGGCTCGCTTCAGTTACCTGAGTATTATCCTCAAATATTCTTGGCCATCATTATCTTCATACTTGACGGAAACCACCAGGTTTCCAAGAACGCTGCACGAGGTATAAAAATTCAAATGATCCTGAAAGAATGGAAATTGTTGTTCATACTGTGCCAAAGGGTTTGATACCAGTACATTCAAATGTAACGAGATCGCCTCCTCCCCACCCCAAGTTGGCACCTGTATAACTGATTGTGATTTTCCTACTTTGCCACTCCCAAGATAATACCTTTGACTGACAGACAACAATGTTTTGTTGGGGAAAAGTCATTCTCCAGAAGCAGGGGCTTTCCGACAATCTCCAGGCAACCGTGAAGTCACACAATGAAGTTGCATGTCTGTGCAGCTCTCCCTGTGGGTGCTTGCACAGTTGAGTTGATTTATTTGGGTTCTTCATTCGAAACACATGTGAACTCATCCTTTTCTTTTGGCGTGGAAGCAAGTCATCCTCATTTCGCGGGACCGCCTATGATATGATATGATATAAATCTATGGACTGTATACACTGGCTAAAAATAACCTCTCATTTCCTCCCTGGTTCTTTTCGCATACTTTAGAATATGTAGTACTTGTCGATCTCCCCGAACATTGTTCATAGACGACAGGGGAACTGACAGCAGTGTTGGCTTGGAGTGCAAGAGGCATGCCATCGCGTGTAAGCTCGCTTCGGCGTTGGCATGAAGCGGTCGCTGTGCCACTTTGGCTGCTGTGACCTGGAATGCACGGCCTGGAAAGGGCGGTGGATGCGGATTCAATGATAACTTTCAAAAGGGAATTGGATTTTACTGGAAAAGAAAAAAATCTGGAGGGCTATGGGGAAAAAGCAGGGGAGTGCGACGAATTGGAGAGCGCTTTCAAGGAGTTGGCAGAGGAGCGATGGGCTGAATGGCCTCCTCCTGTGCTGTGTGATTTGATGAATGAGGAATTACTGCATTCACTTGTATAATGAGGACGCTCAGTTAAGGCTGCCATGTTGTACTGCAGTGCAGTGACCCCGGATATCCTGCCACCATATCAGTGATACTTTGTCCACTCCAATTTAGTACCAGAATTACAATGTAGTCCATGTTTATTTTAAGAGAGATTTGGGGCATTCGTTGGTTTGTTGGGTTCAGTATTAGAAAGCTAGAAACTATGTAATCCAGAACTGAGTTGACTAAATTGTGAATTTCGCTATTCGCCATGTGCCCAAAATGAAGTGTCCCAGGACTTCCCTCAGTATTTTCACCTGTCCTCTCAACTGAGGACAATAGTCTGGTCTCATTACTCAAGGATCTTTCTTTTAAATGATTCATTCCTGGGATGTGGACATCACTGGCAAGGCCGGCATTTATTGCCCATCCCTAATTGCCCTTGAGAAGGTGGTGGTGAACCGCTTGGCCTTCTTGAACCGCTGCAGACCGTGTGGTGAAGGTGTTCCAACATCTTGCCAGGGAATGTAATGTATAATGGGACAAAAAGTCCATTCAATTTTCTTAAATGAAGACAACATAAATAAGTCAAGGTAATTAGCCAAAGAACCAGAGGGGAGATGAGAAGAATATTAGTTCTTGGTATTTACAGCAGATTTTGCACTGATTTCTATACTAGCTTTTACACAGAATTGAAAATAATTGGCAAAAGAGTCAGAGGGGAGATGAGGAGAACTTATTTGCCGCAGCGAGTTGTTGTGATTTGCCTGAAAGGATGCTGGAAGCCTATCTCTTTGTCCAAGCTTTTGCTCATCTGCCCTAATTTCTCCTTATGTGGCTCGGTGTCAAATTTTTGTCTGATAACACTTCGGCGAAGACCCTTGGGACGTTTTGCTATGTTAAAGGCGCGTTAGAAATACAAGTGGTTGTTGTTGATGAGGAGAAAAGAAAAATGACAAAACATCTTTTACCAAAACAAAATATATTAATGCCCTTGTCTATATTCCACTTTGTTTCACTTTCACGGCCTAAACTATTTTGTTAATGCCTGTTCCATTTGGCCGATTTTCCAATCCTGTGCGAGCTCCTGTCTCCCAAAGATCTGAGTGCTTTGCCTGGAGCAGCACAGAAGCGAGGTTTGCCTGCACAGGTGATGTAGGGTCTTCTAAAAATGGCTTGTAAGTCACAACTTAGTCGCAACATTAAGATTTGGGACAGTTTTGCTTAATAATTGCTCTTAAATGATTTGAAGCACTTATTAAAAACATGACTGGTTTTGCACAAGACTTTCTGCTTGTTTGCGATTGTTATTTTCATTGTACACAGCGAGGTGGCCATTCGGAGTTTCAATCACTTCCTGGGTCACTGACCTTGTTGAGAAAGTGCTTCCTGTAGACTCTGGCTGTGCTGTTGCATTCCAGTTTGTACCCAAAGGTGCTGGGACTCATATTCTCCACCATGTCCTCCTCGCAGAAACTGCTCTCCGATGATGTTGGGGTGGTGACCGTCTCCATTCCTTCGATCCAGTACCCTCCGAACTGGGGGAGGATAATGGACTGATACGGCCCTGCTTTCTCGATTACCTGGATAACACAATTAACATAAGAACGTAAGAAACAGGAGCAGGAGTAGGCCAGAGCCCCTTGAGCCTGCACTGCCATTTAATACGATCATGGCTGATCCGATCATGGACTCAGGTCCACTTCCCTGCCCGCTCCCCATAACCTCTTATTCCCTTATCGGTTAAGAAACTGTCTATCTCGGTCTTAAATTTATTTAATGTCCCAGCTTCCATAACACTCTGAGGCAGCGAATTCCACAGATTTACAACCCTCAGAGAAGAAATTCCTCCTCATCTCAGTTTTAAATGGGCGGCCCCTTATTCTAAGATTATGCCCCCTAGTTCTAGTCTCTCCCATCAGTGGAAACATCCTCTCTGCATCCACCTTGTCAAGCCCTCTCATAATCTTACACGTTTCGATAAGATCACCTCTCATCTAGCCTGGTTGGTTCCGTTACATACCGCTCAAGGAACCTGTGTCTTATGCATTCTACGAACTCTTCCTCAAGGCTCCCTTGGCACATGTTAATCCACAGGTCAACGCCGGGATCCTGTCAGTAAGCTACGGGGGCCACAGATTGTTCAGAAACTTTTCTTCGCCTCTGGAGAATGTTACACAGGTAAGTTTCAGGGGCAGTGAGGGGTTTGTTTCTTGTCTTCTTTACCTGGGCAGTCATCTGGTGAAGTGGATCGCCAGCCCATTGCATAACCCGACTGATGTTCATGCAATTGACGGAATGAACATTCTACCTCAGGGGGATGGTGCACTCCACCATGTCACCACCCAGGCAGTGAAGATGAAAATTTGGATTTTTTTTTTTGCAAGGAAAACTCTTAATTGAAATCCCAGTCTTGACAGAAGAGGTCGCCTCAGGTTACCCTTAGGTTGGGCAGATTTTCTGAATCGCCTGGGAAAGGTTGGGATTAGCTGTCCAGGAAAGGTTATCTTTCCGCATCAACCCAAGGAACTTCGGTGAGGTCCTGGTGGTTTTACAGTGACGGGGATCATTCAAACGGATCTCATTTCGACATTGCAGTGCGCACCCTGCAATACCCGAACAGATAAATCTGCCGGGAACCTGTGTTTTAAGCGTTCAGTTCAGAATAAAAGTAAAAAAAACAAAACGGATGACCTGCTCAAAACCCAGAGATAGCAACCATAAGGGTGCAAGAAGAAATTAGTGATCTAAAAGACTTTAAAGACTGATACTGTACTAGGCCAGTGGAAAATCTCCCATTTGAAACTTGTGCGCAGATGGTGATAAAATTAATTACTGCCAAGAACTAGATATTAAGAAGTGTCTGTGAATTAAATAAAGTATTAAAGTCTGATGATAGAAATGTCTGTTTCTCTCTCCACAGATGCTGAGTGACCCACTGAGGATTTCGAGCAGTTTCAAAGGAACATAGGAGCAGGAGAAGGCCACTCAGCCCCTTGAGCCTCCTCTACCAATCAATGAGATCATGACTGATCTGCGACCTAACTCCATATACCAGCCTTTGGCCCATATCCTTTAATACCATTGGGTTAACAGAAATCCATCAATCTCCGATTTAAAATTAACAATTGAACTCGCATTAATTTAGTACCAATGTTAAGACTTAGAACAGTTTAACTTAATAATTGCTCTTAAGTGATTTGTGGGAGAGAGTTCCAAACTGTGACCACCTTGTATGTGTAAAAGTGTTTCCTAATTTCACTCCTGAAAGGTCTGGCCCCTAGTCCTAGACTCCCCAACCAGTGGAAATAGTTTCTGTTCCCTATCTGTTCCTTTTTTTCTATTTTTATTTCATAATTCCAACATCCACAGCATCTTACTTTTGTATTGAAATCTGAGAAATTTTCACCTTTAATATATTCCAATGGAGGCAAGACACGTGGTTCAATGGAATGGTTACAACAGGATAATAAAGTCTTATCAATTCCATTTAACCCTTACAATTCTATTTTCTGCAGTTGAAGTGTAATTTGTAAGACTCTCCTAATTCCTATTCCCACATACTTCATTTGTACCCCCATTTCCTAAAAACAAGCCTGTCTGGATAGATGCCACTAGAGTTAAGGTAGACTTACCTCATCAATACTGGGATAGGGGATGTAGTCGTCCTGCAAAACAAAAACACACACACACACATTTGAATTGTTGTAAGTTGAAGACAAAATCGGCCGTTTAAATACAGTGTTTGTGTGGGAGAGAGCAGTGTCTCCGATACCTACAATATCTGTCCCTGGGAGAAAGGCTATGAAACCTGCAGCCATTGACCGGACATTCAAACCCAAGACTGCGAAGTAAGTCCTGTGTCTAGCCCATGTCTAAAAAGTAAAACTAGCGGCCATAAATATAAGATAAATCCAATGGGGAATTCAGGAGAAACTTCTTTACCCAAAGAGTGGTAAGAACGAGGAGCTCGTTACCACAAGGAGTAGTTGAGGTGAATAGCATGGATGCATTTAAGCGAGATAAGCACACGAGGGAGGAAGAACATATGAACATATGAAAATAAGAGCAGGAGTAGGCCATTCGTCGCCTCAAGCCTGTTCCACCATTCAATGAGATCATGGCTGATCTTCTACCTCAACTCCACCTTCCCACACTATTCTGTGAGTCCCTTAGTATCCAAAAATCTATTGATCTCTGTCTTGAATAATCTCGATGACTGAGGCAAGCCATTCACAGTCCTCTGGGGTAGAGAATTCCAAAAGATTCACAACCCTCTGAGTGAAGACATTTCTCCTCATCTCGGTCCTGAATGGCCAACCCCTAGTTTTAAAAAAAAAAATGCTCGCTCAACGTTTGATGTAACAAACCTTCTGCCTGCAGCTCTTGTCCTGCTGTTCATCCAATTTTGGAGTCTGCTGTAAAAAGTGGAAGAATGGCATGTTCAGAAGCGGTAATGTTGAAAATGAGATGAGTTGAAAATATAATCAACGGCACACATTTTATTCTGCATCTCGTTGCCATGAGAACGGCCTTAGGGGAGAAGGGAAGGTGGCTGGACAGTAACTTGGTTGTCCACTTTGCGGTTAAATCGGATTTTTCAACTTTCAGAGTGTCACCCCCCCTCAGCCGCGGCAGAGCTCGGGAGAACTGGCGCTGATGTAGATTGTGGTGGGTGTTGGTCACAATGATCAGCTGCTAATCGGCGTCAGCTGAGGCTTGGCGCGTAGCACTCTCGTCTCTGGGTCAAAGGTTGTGGGCTCAAGTCCCACTCCAGGGACTTGAGAACAAGAATCTAGGCTCAAACACCAGTGCAGTGCTGAGGGAGCGCTGCACTGTCGGAGGTGCCGTCTTTCGGATGCGACATTAAACCGAGCCCCTTCTACTCTCTCAGGTGGATGTAAAAGATCCCACGGCACTATTTTGAAGACGAGCAGGGGAGTTATCCCCGGGGTCCTGGCCAATATTTATCCCTCAATAAATATCACAAAAAGAGGCCGAAATTACCACTTCCTTTAAGGCGAAATTCCGCCAAATAAATCTTCCTCCCGCCGAGCAGTGCAGGTGCAGTAAGGCTGTAGTCCTTGCAACGTGGCGGTGCGGCTCCCATTAAAGGGGAGGTCCTACGGCCGCTGACGCCATGTTTTTTTTGCTGGCCGACTGCCAGGTCGGGCCGACAGTTATGCCCCCAGGTTGGGCCGGGCTACCAACAGGCAGCCTGGCACCCCCTCTTGGGTGCCAGGCCACTGGCCCGGCCGATACCCTCCCTGGTAGCCCAGTGGATCGAACTTAAACAATCGCGCAGGCTCTCCCGTTTAAGTGAAGGGGAGAGACATGATGACGCGGCGCCCTGATGATGTCATCAGCGCTACGCTGATGATCAACAGCGGCAGCCACTCCGCCCACCCCCGACTTCCGTTCCTCTAGTGTGCTTTCCGGCGGTGGGCAATTTCGGCCCCAAATAGATTATCTGGTCATTATCACATTGCTGTTGTTGGAGCTTGCTGTGCGCCAATTGTTGTCCACGTTTCCCACATTACAACAGCGACTACACTCCAAAAGTACTTCATTGGCTGTAAAGGCGCTTTGAGACGTCCGGTGGTCATGAAAGGTGCTATATAAATACAAGTCTGTAAGATACACCTATTTTTCTTGAAACAAGGCACAAGAAGAGGCCACAAACAAATTCTTTTAAAGTAAAAAAAACTGTTGGACTACCTGGGAGGGGAACAGGTGCCAGCCTGAGGCAAGTGGTGACTCATCACCAAGTAAAAACAATCTATGTTGATCAAGGACATTGACAAAGACATTGATACCCCAGAGACTACAAGTCTGCAAGAAAACCAGGAATACAAAGGACCCTACGAAATGCACATTTTTGGATAACAGGGCATTAAGGATAAGGAGTTATCTTTTGCACTGTCGACTCCATGTGCAAATTAGTAGCCATTCAAACTCATCACCACAGCCAGTTAAACAAATCACCGCATCGATAATCGGATCTCGGCCCTGCAGGAAACTTATTCATACTATGGATAGAAATATGCGAACACAAAGACACACTAGCAGGTAACACATGGAAGGAACAGCAAGCAGGTACGGAAGGAAAGGAACAGAAGCAGCAGAGAACGGCCAGAAGAAGAACCAACAGGTCACGGAGCCAATGGCCACGAACCTACAACAGCTACAGCCAGGGCTGGTGATTGTATGTCTAATGTCAAATTTCTCTCAGCAGTCTAGTCCTGTAGTTTTAGTCGGTTTTGCTGCGTAATAAAACTGACAGTGGGTTAAGCCTAAATCTTGTGCCACATGCTGTCCTTTCCCACTAGACGTTCCGAGATCTAAGAATCAGAGGAGAGTGAAAAACAAACACTCTACCGTCTTTCATTCTTTCTTTCTAATACCTTCTTCAGTGAGGAGATAGGAAAACACAAATGGGAAAAGATAATCAGGGCCATCAAGGCTCATCCTATCCATCCTGGGACACCGTCCTCCTCAACTGCTCGAAATGCTAACTTCTCGCAGAACAAGGAAAAACAGGAGGGAAAACTGACTTGGGCCAAATCCAAGAAACACTCTTGCCAAGTTCCTCCCCGGTTCCAGGAGTGCTCCCTTGCCATGTCACGAGGGTTATATACTGTTGGAGCAATAAAGGCTGGACCCATCATTCCTGCATTCCCTTTGGCTCATCCCTCCCCTCAGATATTGTACTGGGGCAGCTGGTGGGGGAAGGAGGATGCCAGCTGAACCAAGATGCCTATTCAGGTCCAAGGCCCATGCTGGTGTATGCAAAATGGGTTCTGTGTGTCGACCAATTCTGCTTCAGGTAGGCCTTGCCTACATCAGTGTTCTCACAAGCTACATTCACTGTTTTGGTATTAAGAAACTAGAGAAAAAACCATAATGCTGGGGAAGGGGAGAATTTTTGTCTTTTGTCCACTTTAAAAAAACTCGGCTGCCCGTGTCCTAACTTGCACCAAGTCCCGCACACTCATCACCCCTGTGCTCGCTGACCAACATTGGCTCCCGGTTAAGTAACACCTTGATCTCAAAATTCTCATCCTTATTTTCAAATCCCTCCATGGCCTCGCCCCTCCCTATCTCTGTAATCTCCTTCAGCCCCACAACCCTCCCTGAGATGTCTGCGCTCCTCTATATCTGGCCTCTTGAGCATCCCTGATTATAATCGCTCAACCATTGGTGGCTGTGCCTTCAGTTGCCTAGGCCTCAAAGCTCTGGAACTCCCTGCCTAAACCTCTCCGCCTCTCTACCTCACTTTCCTCCTTCAAGACGCTCCTTAAAACATACTTCTTTCCTGCCCTAATTTCTCCTTATGTGGCTCGGTGTCAAATTTTTAATCTCATAAGCGCCTTGGACATTTCACTACATGAAAGGCGCTATATAAATACACAATGGAAGCCAATAAAGGTCAGCGAGCACAGGGTTGATGGACAAGCGAGACTTGGGGCAAGTTGGGACACGGGCAGACGAGTTTTGGATCACCTCTAGTTTACGTAGGGTAGACTGTGGGAGGCCAGCCAGGAGTGCCGTGGAATAGTCAAGTCTAGAGTTAACAAAAGCATGGATGAGGGCAAGGGTGGAGACGGGCAATGTTATGGGGGTGGAAATTGGCAATCTTAGTTTTGCTGCGGATATGTGGTCGAAAGCTCATTTCAGGGTCAAATATGTCACCAAGGTTGCGAACAGTCTGGTTCAGCCTCAAACGGATGTTGAGGTGATTAATTATTATCACAACCAGCATATCGTGCCAAGTGTGTAGACTTAACGGCGATTTTTCCTATAATGCATTGCAACCAATACGCTGAAAAATGACAACCTTGCACTTGCTCCTTTCTTGCATCAGTGCTCAAGACAATATATTTCTCTTGGCATGAAATGAAAGTATTCAGCTTCTAAACACACACTCTCGCTCCCATTACAACACGCTCCTCGGCACCAGCCATTTTGGACGTTATTAAAAGAAATGTCACATTAAATAACCAACCACAAAACACACATATGGCATGAGCTAGTCAGGTGACGTCTTAAAGCAAAGGTTGCGTTATGATCTACAGCCTCATAAAGAGTTGTGTGTCCAGCACGGAGTGTGGTCCAATCTCATGAATAAAGTCTGATCAATTAATACTTATAACAGTAAAAAAAAAGACTTGCATTTATATAGCGCCTTTCACAACCACCAGACATCTCAAAGCGCTTTACAGCCAATGAAGTATTTTTCTAGTGTGGTCGCTGTTGTAATGTAGGAAACGTGGCAGCCACTTTGCAAACAGCAAGCTCCCACAAACAGCAATGTGATAATGATCAGATAGTCTGTTTTAGTGATGTTGATTGAAGAATAAATATTTACCAGGTCACTCTCCTGCTCTGCAAGATAGTGGGTCCACCTGAGAGAGCAGACGGGGCCTCGGTTTACCGTATCATGTGAAAGACAGCATCTCCGACAGTGCAGAATTCCCTCAGCATTGCACTGGAGCAGCGGCCTAGATTTTTCCTTTGCGTTCAAGTCCCTGGAGTGGGACTGCGAACCCACAACAACCGTCTGACTCAAGAGGCGAGTGTGCTACCCGCTGAGTGTGCTACAGCTGACACAGTAACACAACACCCTTCCAAAAAGGGCTGCTGCCTTGAGTCATGATTTTGCATATAGCATTAATTCTGTGTTAAGTAGTGATGTTTATGATTAATTACAGTGCAGTGGAATTCCTGAACTCAAACCCTGGCCCATGTGCTGCCTCACTTGGTCGAAGTGAAGGGAAAGTGCCAAGTCCCACGGGGTATTCATGTTTGCTGGCAGTCTCCACTCTCACATGGCAAAGTGACAATGTCACCCTGCACTCCCTTTTGACTTTAGCATCACCTGATTTCTTCGGCATTGAGTTACGATTTGATTGCTCAAGCTGCTAATCAATTGTTGGCTCCTCTCCAGCTCCTTGCGGAGAACAAGGAGGTGGTGACGGGCCAGACTGTAGCAGAGAGCGACCGCTGATAACTAATCTGCTGTTATCAAAATCATTTAATGGGTTGGAGACCGATCAAATGCACGGAAGCACACAATGGTCCCACCCCCCACCCCCCCCGTACTCCCGGTACGGGTGGGGAGGGAAATGCTATCTGAAAGACAGCAGGTCGAGTTTTGCTAGGGGAGTTGAGAGGATGGATGAATATTCTGGAGTGCTGCTTGATTGCCTTTAGGGATCACGGAGTATTTCAGCTGAACGCATTAAAAAGAAGTCAATGAAAGGGCAGATTGTACATGGTCTGCTGAAGGAGCATTAATATGTAGCAAGACTTCAAAATGTATTTTGTATATCTATCGATATACACACACACACACACACACACACACAATATTATCGGACGGATTTTCAGCATTCGGGATTTTTCGGCAAAAACGGTGGCGATACGTGAAGCTTACCATTTTCGCTGCGCTACCGTTTTTAGGTCGAACTTTCGGGTTTTATGTTGGTAAGGGGGGGGGGGTTGCACGAGGATTTGTGGCGCAAAAAGGCGAGTTTCGCCAAAGTTAGTCCGGGAGCCGGGAGCGCTGCAACAGAGGACTTAGGAGGGGAATAAAAAACATTCACAAGGCCCCTATCTATCAAATCGCTGAAAACAAAAATTTTAAATAAAAACTTTAACTCAGCTTTTTGCAGGTTTTCATACTTACCGCTGCTGCAGGGCTGCACCGACAGGTTTAACCGGTTGCTATTCTGGGCGCGGCGTATGGGTTGGGAGAGAGCTGAAAGTACGATGGTAATGCAATCCGCGACGTTGCATGTCGGCACACCTCTCCCTGGCGCTATTGCCTATCGCCGCCGCAAACAACGAGCCCAAGATCCCGCCCGGACTTTGCGACCGGGTTTTTGCCACGGAGGGTCAAATCACGGCGAAAACCCGGTCGGAGCCCTCTCAGAAATCCGGCCCCAAATGTACATATAATGTATACAGAAATATTATATAAATACGTATACATACATACTCTTTTTCTGTCCTCACCAATATGGCGGGCGGCGCACTTCCGTGCGTAATGAGCACGTGCGCCACGCCTGCCATGACCGATGGTTAGGCGCCCGTTTTTGTGCCCGGGAAAACGGGCACGCGCCGCTGAATTTCTCAGCCGACGAGCGCCAAATCGCAGGCTGCCCTGCGATTCCCCCAAGACGCACTCCCGGCGAGCCCCAGCGAAGTTCAGTACTTTGCTTTTTTTTTCCCCCCCCCCCGGTCGGGGCGGTGTTCCGAGCGGCTGCAGGACGCGAGTGCGGTTGTGTCGGTGCGGCCGACCCAACCCGTCATCAGCGCCGCGCCGACAGGCCCCTTCAGTTAAAGGGGAGGGCCGCTGCGAACTCGGCAAAGTTTTTAGCTCGGTCCACTGGGCCACCAGGGAGGCCTTCGGCCGGGCCCGCGGCCTGGCGCCCAAGAGGGAGTGCTAGGCTTCCCGTTGGCGGCCCGGCCCGGCCGAACCCGTGGGCATAATTGTCGGCCCCACCTGGCAGTCGGCCGACAATAAAACAAAAATATGGAGTGGCCGGCAGCGTGACCTCCCCTTTACGGGCGGACGCGCCGTCCAGCCACACATAGCTCCCTGCTGGGGAAATCTGTCAGTGGCACCGACCAACGGCAACATCGCTCCCGTGGGGGGGGGGGGGGGGAGGGGGGGGAGAAAGGGGGTCACCGCCGGTCGTTAAGGGGTCGGTGCGTTCCTGACGCAGCGGGAAAACGGGCGGCCCATCCGTCTGCCCCCGGTCGGTAAGGCCTCTCCGTTCCATTCCCGCCTCTTGGAGTCGGTATTGGGGTTTATAGAGGGGGGCAATTTTGGCCCCCTCAGTCTTCCCACAGAAGTCGGTGTTTCCTCGATAAAAGCCACACCTAGCTGGGGGTTCAGGTGATCTGGATGTATTTGCCGCGCATAGTTTAACGGGGTTTAATTCCCTGAACATATTTCTGTAATGATTGTGTCACAGCTCAGACGTGACACTTCACTGCACCCCGCTGTTCCAAAAAATTCTGCTGTCAAATTATAAGCTGTACAAAAGTACCCTCTCCCAGCATTCTGTCGCTGTGTGCGCCCCCCCCAGGGGTTTAATTGCTTATTAGCCGATCGCAGGTAAACAGCGTAGGTAGGAGCAGAGTCAAGTGTTAACTGATTGCTCGCTTTCACCATCTGTGGCACTCCTGGCTGCGTGTTCCTTGCAAGTGTCGAAAGGAACACTGTCTTCTTGGAAATGCGCCCCTTTGGCAAACGTCAGATACAGGGCCATAAATCTAACAGCATGCTGTAAAATAGAAGATCCTGGCAAATGAAGTGACAGCGGCCAGGGACATTGGAGCCATTAAGGTCGGTTTGGAAGAAAAAAAATGGTGGCCACCTCGCTTCCGCCCGCTTCCGGTGCGGAACGCGGCGGCCACCATTTTGGGAAGGTCGGCAGCGCTGCCGTTAGCCAGCGCTCGCTTCGCGTATTTAAATCGCCGTGCAACGCCTGAATTGATGCACGATCTAGAATTTTGGACGTCGGCACCGTTAATGGTGCCGCCTCCAAACCGCGCACGGAAGCACGTGCGTGCAGCAGTACAACGGAACCGCTGCCATCGCTTCTTAAAGGGACACACACACAACTTTCAGGCAAGTTTCGGTTTTTTTTTGCTTTTGGATTGGTTCCTTTACATTTTATCGGAGCGGTGGCTTGGTGCAATACATTAAAAAAAAAAAGTTGTTCAAGCATGCAGGGAGTGCTGCTGGACGCTTGCAAGGCTTTGGATGTTAAAGGAAGGCCTCTGAAAACACCACTTGCTCCCAGTGCTGGGAGCTCTAGTTGCAGTCCCCCTTGGGCTGCAGTACCAGATGGAGATGGAGCAGAGGCAGCAAAGCGGACAAGCTGCTCGCAGAGGGAGGGAGGAGGAGGAGGAGGAAGAGGAGGGAGCGGAAGGAAGGAGGCAACCCAGAGAACCCCTTTCTGGCTGGGATACCCAGGATCAGGTCATCTGCCTGCAGTATCAGTGAACACAACCCCAATTCCCCTTTCAACATTTATCCTACACCTATCTTGCCTCTGTGATTGACCATTAGAGTATCCTCTTGGCCACAGTGCTGAAATAAAAGCTACCACAAAGCAAACTTTCCAATCCAATATTATCCACATATGCAACCAATATTACATTTAAAAAAATCAAATCGCCTCGTGCATTCCCCTAGTGACTGTTTTGCGTGCGCCTTTGCCTATCCGAGTGCTGCTGCAGTGATTGCAGCATGGCTGGAGAAGACTGCTGACTTTCAGTGGGGGATACGTAGGATGAGCTTGCAGGACAACCTCGAGGAGCTGGAGGCTGGGAGTGTGAAATCGAGTGACTGTGTTGTTTCTTCTTCTTCACTCTCCTCTCCCTCTTCTTGGTCAACCGCTGGCTGGGCAGGCTGGATTTCTTGGCTGTCTGAAATGAGGAAGGCACAAGGGTAGGGTTGTGGTGAGGGGAGTGGGGTGGGGAAAGCAAGAGGTGTATGCTTACACCGTGAGCGGCTTGCAAATCAGAAGAGATTGTGGGATGAGGGGGGATGTGAGAAGGAGGATGACGTACGAGGATACCAGCATGTTGAATTATTTCAGCCCCGCCCCTGCCAAGAATGGCCAGCACCATCTCCTCCAAGGGGATGAGGTAAAGCTAGGAATGTGAGGTATGCTGTGTGTTTGGTAGAGATTGTTGGTAGATGAGCGATGGGGGGGGGGGGGGGAGGTGGGGGGGTGGGGGCCCAGGGAGGGGTGGAGTCATACTCTGAGCAGTGTGTGAGGCTAGTGGTGCAGTTGGTAGGAGACAGCTTTTGAAGATGCATTCACTCTGACCATGACCAATCGTCTGAGGTCATGAAACCTCTTTGGGAACTGGAGCCAGGTCCTGGGGGCGACATTGCTGGTAGTGACCACCTCAATGATTTGGTCCCACGTCCTTCTTTCTGGAGGGCCCCTGACCCCCCCTGTCTTCCAGTGTTGACCCCCTGCGCAAAGGCCTCTCGTGCTGTGTCCAAACAGCTTGAAGTGAGGCCCGTTACCATAACAGCCGTGTCCATATATGCTGTTTACACAGGGCTGAGTGTGCGTTTCGCAGGCCCATCAATCAGTATCGGGCTAACTGGTTAAACTAAATCTATTTCTTTACATTGTGTTTCATTGGAAAATAAACACAATGAACTCCGGTTTTTCCTGTCGACTAAAGAATTTTTTGAATAGCTCTGACTTTCTTTCACATCCCTGTAGATTACCATCTCTACTTTTCTCCAGTGCCAGCCGTGGCTCAGTGGGCAGCACTCTCGCCTCTGAGTCAGAAGGTTGTGGGTTCAAGTCCCCTCCAGAGACTCGAGCACAAAAATCTAGGCTGACACTCCCAGTGCCGTGCTGAGGGAGAGCTGCACTGTCAGAGGTGCCGTCTTTCAGATGAGGTATTAAATTGAGGCCGTGTCTGCTCTCTCAGGTGGATGTAAAGGATCCCATGGCACTATTTCGAAGAAAAGCAGGGGGAGTTATCCCCAGTGTCCCAGCCAATGTTTATCTCTCAATCAACATCACAAAAAAGAGATTATCTTAGATCTGGGACTGTGTAATGAGACAGGATTAATAAATGATCTCCTAGTAAAGGATCCTCTAGGAATGAGTGACCATAACATGGTTGAATTTCAAATTCAGTTGGAGGGTGAGAAAGTTGGATCGCAAACCAGTGTCCTAAACTTAAATAATGGAGACTACAAAGGTATTAAGGCAGAGTTTGCTAAAGTGGACTGGAAAAATAGATTAAAGTATAGAACAGTTGATGAGCAGTGGAAGACATTTAAGGAGATATCTCATAACTCGCAACAAAAATATATCCCAATGAGAAGGAAAGACTAAGAGAAGGGATAAATGCCCATGGCTAACTAAGGAAATAAGGGATGGTATCAAAGTGAAAACAAAGGCATACAATGTGGCCAGAGGATTGGGAAACTTTTAAAAGCCAGCAAAGAACGACTAAAAAAAATGATAACGAGAGGGAAGATAGCGTATGAAAGTAAACTAGCACAAAATATAAAAACAGATAGTAAGAGTTTCTACAGGTACATAAAAAGGAAAAGAGTGGCTAAAGTAAGTGTTGGTCCCCTGGAGGATGAGACTGGGGAAATAATAATGGGGAACAGGGAAATGGCAGAGATATTGAACAAATATTTTGTATCGGTCTAAATGGTAGAAGACACTAAAAACATCCCAATAGTGGATATTCAAGGGGCTATAGGGAGGGAGGACCTTAATACAATCACTATCACTGAAGAAGTAGTAATCTGTAAAATAATGGGACTAAAGGCGGACAAGTCCCCTGGACGTGATGGCTTACATCCTCGGGTCTTAAAAGCAGTGGCTGCAGAGATAGTGGGGCTGAAATTTACCGTCTCCGGAGGGACGGTTACTGTGGCGTTTGGGCGGGCGACCGATAAAATCAATGGGCCGCCGCCATCGGGTACGTTCCCCTCCCCGAGCCATATTCAGCTCGGTGGGGGGGGGGGGGATTTGAGCGGTGTGCACTTCCGCCGGAAACGGCGGAGGTGAAGCCGCTGTAAAGGTGACTTTCCAGCGGTGAGCTCTGCAACATGCGGGCCGCTGAAAAGTGGCCAGGACATGGATTCTCAGCTGCGAAAAGGTCAGTCTTTTCCCAGCAGTGCCCCCGCGAGCTATTTGAGTCGGTGCTCGAACGGGACACCGCTGGAGTGTTGCCGCGATCAGGGCCCTTTGGTCGGGAAATAGTTTTATTAATTATTAGTATTTTTTATTTAAGATTACAGTAGCCACTGTATTTGTTTTTTTAATAGATTTATTTATTGTTTTGGCTCCATTCAACCTGCTGAGTGCTGCTCAGAGGTTTGCACATACCCCTGTACTTTTGTACAACTTTCAGGTCTGACCCTTTAGTGGAGTCCTGTGGGCTGCAGAGACCTGCTTGGCAGGGTTCACCCTGAGGATGGGAGGAGTGTTGGGAGGGCGACACCTGGTCAGAAGCAGGGTGGCACGCAGGAGAAGGCATCGCCGTCAGCACCGTGCAGACAGGCAGCGGGAAAGGGAGGCAGCAGCCATGATTTGTTCATTCTGCGCCACACCAGTGTGCTCGCCATCTTCACCGGCCCGATTCAGGATTGCGGTTGGCTGCTTGGGGACAAGGGATATCCCCTGTCCACTTGGCTGCTCACTCCTCTGCGGAACCCCAGGACAGCGCCAGAGCATGCCTACAATGACGCTCATCGTGCCATCAGGTGCATCATCGAGCAGTGCACAGGCAGCCTTAAGCAGAGGTTCCGGTGCCTGGACCGCTCTGGTGGCACCTTGCAGTACTCTCCTCAACAGGTCTCCATAATCGTCGTGCATGCTGCACAACCCGGCCATCATGAGGGGACAGTCGCTGGAGGTCAAGCCAACAGTACCACCTGAGGAGGAGGAGGCAGCGCAGGAGGAGGAGGAGGAGTTGGAGGAGGATCCCCGTCGCCCCAGAGCTAGGGGGCGTCGACCCATCGCCACCCTGGAAGGGCCGGGTACAGACTGGCCAGCACCCTCCTGGGAGAGTGCGTCCTCACATATATGGAGGTGCCTGACACCTCCCCTGCAATCTCCCTCCATGCATTATGTACTGGCGGTCTGCCAGGTCTCCCCACGTCAGGAAACAGTATTCTTCTGCTGTCCTCCACACCGTCCATCAGCGTCTCCAGCTCCACATCAGTGAACCTGTTGGCTCTCCTTGCACCTCTTACCCCAGCCATCCTTCCAAACTCCTTCCCCCCGCAGGGCCTTGCTGCAAACCCTGGCCTCAGCTGGCTCATTAGAAACCCTTACCCGCATGCTGAATTTCTCAGTGGTGATAACGTTCAAATTAAGACAGCCACACTGCTGAAAAATCCATTTTGGAAGGGTTCATTATATTTACCCCTCAGCAACATAACAAAAATACAGATTATCTGGTCATTATCACATTGCTGTTTGTGAGAGCTTGCTGTGTGCAAATTGTCTGCTGTGTTTCCCACATTACAAGAGTGACTACTCTCCAAAAGTACTTCATTGGCTGTAAAGTGCTTTGAGATATCCAGTGGTTGTGCAAGGCGCTATATAAATGAAAGTCTTTCTTTCTTTACAAACATCAGCCTCGGATTTCATTTGGCATTTTGGTTGTCTAGCCAAATCTTTCCGATCATCCTCCACTGCTTTCCCTGGGAAGGTATCCCACACCCTCTGCCCCCTCCCCCCACCCCGGATAAATGGTTCCCAGTGCGAAAAGCAACCTACCTGCATCTTCTCCAGCATGTCGAAGAACTCTGTAGACTGTTGAAGAAAAAGAAAAACAGAATTAGTAAATGTGGACGTCAAAATATTGTTACGCAGACAAGCCCACCGCTGTTCATGGTCCGATACTTCAAGCTGACTGTACAGCGGCAGTTTACCGTACCGTGCTGTGGGGGAAGTGGCCTACCTGTGGAGATTGTAATAAATCAGACTGTTCGGGTGCACTGAACACTGTAACATCCACTTCATATTGATACTTTAGAAGCAATGAGTAAACACGTGTACACACTCAGTGATATCCTCAAGCACCCCTTGCTCACATGCAACACCATCCCCCTTCCAGCAAAACTGCCCGGACACCTCCCTCGGGCTTCTCGTGATGGGCTCGTGCACACCATGTTTGTGCAACTGAGTCACTGTTCACCTCGTTTATGCAAGAACATAATTCAGTACGCGCCAGGGGAATGTGCATGGACATGGTGACAGCACACGCAAGAACACTCCGACAAAGGCAAAATACCGTGGGAGGCTGGAACTCTGAATAAGAACAGAAATGACTGGAGATGCTCAGCAGGTCAGGCAGCATCTGTGGAGAGAGAGACAGAGGTAATGTTTCAGAAGAGTTATCCCTGGTCTCCTGGCCAATGTTTATCCCTTTCGTCAGAGCTGGAAGATGAGCAATTTTTTAAAGCAAGGTCATCATCATCATCATCATAGGCAGTCCCTCGGAATCGAGGAAGACTTGCTTCCACTCTTAAAATGAGTCCTTAGGTGGCTGAACAGTCCTATACGAGAACCACAGTCCCTGTCACAGGTGGGACAGACAGTCGTTGAGGGAAAGGGAGGGTGGGACTGGTTTGCCGTACGCTCTTTCCGCTGCCTGCGCTTGATTTCTGCACGCTCTCGCCGATGAGACTCGAGGTGCTCAGCGCCCTCCCGGATGCACTTCCTCCTCTTAGGGCGGTCTTTGGCCAGGGACTTCCAGGTGTCGGTGGGGATGTGGTACTTTATGAGGGAGGCTTTGAGGGTGTCCTTGTAACGTTTCCTCTGCCCACCTTTGGCAAGTTACAGAGCCAGGAAAAGTGGGATGGGGGAGGTATAACAAAAGGCCTGTGACAGGGTGGAGGGCAGGAGTGATTAAAGGACAAAAGTGATGATGGTGGAAGGATGGTAATGGGACAAGTAAAGTAACCGGTGGATAGGAAGGACTTATTTCCCTTAGTGGAGAGGTCAATAACCAGGGAGCACAGATTTAAAGTAATTGGTAGATGGATTATAGGGGAGTTGAGGAGAACTTTTTTCAGCCAGAGGGTGGTGGGGGTCTGGAACGCGCTGCCGGAAAGGGTGTTGAAGGCAGAAACCCTCACCACATTTAAAAAGTACTTGGATGTGCACTTGAAGTGCCGTAAGCCACAGGGCTACGGACCGAGAGCTGGAAAGTGGGATCAGGCCGGATAGCTCTTTTTCAGCCAGTGCAGACACAATGGGTCGAATGGCCTCCTTCTGGGCCATAACATTTCTATGATTCTGTGTAACGATTGGTCCAGAGGAGGTGCAAATAGTTACAGCAGAATAGCTATTTAACGCTTTGTTAACTCTGTTTCTCTCTCTCTCCACAGATGCTGCTGAGAACACTCAGAGATGTTACTGAAGGTCTGATCTGCTGGGGTTAATAGGCAGTTTATTTGCTGTTGGGAATGCTTAACTTGCATGTGGATTGTATTTATCGTTCTGCTTGTTGGCCTAATTATTTCAATCTTTACTCTGCCAGAGTCAGTCTAGCTCAGTTAATAGAATTCTCACCTCCGAGTCACGAGGTTGTTAAGCTCAAGCCCTGCTCCAGGACTTTACGTAATCAATGCTGATACTCTAGTGCAGTCCCTTGTTCAGGCCCTGGGGCCAGGGGAGACTGCGGGCCTTTATTCCCCTTCGTGGCGCCCCGACCTGCGAGGAAACACCAGCCGCGGGTGGGGGGCTATAGGAGGAGGAGCCACTTCAAGATACAGTGCCAGCCGTTCCAGGAGGGCGACAGCTTCGAGGAGGGTGACTGGGGTGATGTCACCAAAGCCCAGGTCGCCGACTGGAGTGTGGGCAGGAACTTCGGCAGGGCCCAGTTGCAGCAGAGGTGCGGTGAATGATCACGGCGGAGGAACGGAGAGAGATCAGGGCACACAAGCGACGTGATCGGGGCCCAGGAGAGGCGAAAGTTCGGGGCCCAGGAGAGGCGAGGGCCCAGGGGCAGCACGGGCCCAGCCCACACTGCGTTATGTGTGCGCGCACTAGGTCCGTGCAGCAGAGCTGGTCTCCAGTCGTCCTGGTTAACCCTTGCCACTGGACCAAGACCTGGCTCTGTCAAGCCCCGTGTGTTGGCTGGTGTGCAACGGTCACCACACATTATAAAAATCCACGCACAGACATCTTCCACCCTTCAATATGCAGTTCGGGTCCTGGAATATCAGGTCCTCATTGAAACATCTGTGAACTCATCCTTTTTGGTGTAGAAGCAAGTCATCCTCGATACGAGGGAGTGCCTCAGAAGAGAAGTTTAGTGCAGTACTGAGGGAGTGTTAAACTGAAGCCCTGCCTAGCTGTCCAGCTGGGCATTAATGGTCTCATGCTACTGTTTCTACTTAAAAAAGTTCTCTTGGTGGGAATGGTAGCATGGTGGTAATGTTACTGGACTAGTAATCCATAGGTCTGGACTAATGATCTGGAGACGTAAGTTCAAATCCCACCACAGGAGCTGGGGAATTTAAAATTAAATAAATCTGGAATTGAAAAGTTAGTATCAGTAATGGTGACCAGGAATTGTGGTAAAAACCCATCTGGTTCACTAATGTTCTTTAAGGAGGGAAATCTGCTGCCCTTACCTGGGACTGGCCTATATGTGACTCCAGACCCCCACACACATGGTTGACTCCGAACTCGGAAATGGCCCAGCGAGCCACTCAGTTGTACCAAAGTGGTATAAAGACAGACTGCAGCTCACAACCACCTTCTCAAGGGGCAATTAGGGGTGGGCTTCTTCTGACATGGCACTATTTTGAAGAAGAGCAGCGGAGTTATCCCCAATGTCCTGGACAATATTTATTCCCCAAAAAAACAGATTATCGGGTCATTATCACGTTGCTGTTTGTGGGAGCTTGCTGTGTGCACCAAACCTGCGGCCATGTTTCCCACATTACAAAAGTGATTGCACTCCAAAAGTATTTCTCAAGCGCTTTGAGACGTCCGGTGCTCATGAAAGGCGCTATATAAATACAAGTCTGTCTTTTAAAATAGCACAAACTCTACGCTCACGAATTCCAGGCATCTGCTGCATGAACCTTTACTCACAGAGTAAAGCAGAGCCACTCTGACTTTATCTCCGTGCCACCTCCGGCAGGTTGTGTGTGTGTGGCTGCAAACCCCTTGCGCTGGTCCCTACTCCTCAAATTCGCTCATGGACCAGCCTCCTGCAGTGTCTGGGCGAGGTTCGAGGGCGAGGTTCTGCGGCTGGCAGTGCGTAAAAGCAGAACAACAGACGGGTGCCAAGTGTTGTTTCACAAAAAAGGAAAGGCGGTAGGTCTGGTGCTGCTGGCACGGCACGGCATGGGTACAGGCTGCCAACAGGGGCGACCATATACAGCACGGATCTTGCATGCCATGTTAGCCTCACATCGTCCTGTCAGTGTTATTTGGCAGCGACACAACAGGAACGAAATCCAGTCCCACTGCCTCGATGCCAAGTTCTAATAATATACTTGGGGCAAAGTTGGCAACCAAGTCTGCCTGCGCCTCCTGCTCTGTTGGTGCGGATGAGCCGTGACCTGTGACCTGTTTGTGCGGATGAGCCGTGACCTGTGACCTGTTGGTGCGGATGAGCCGTGACCTGTGACCTGCTGGTGCGGATGAGCCGTGACCTGTGACCTGTTGGTGCGGATGAGCCGTGACCTGTGACCTGCTGGTGCGGATGAGCCGTGACCTGTGACCTGCTGGTGCGGATGAGCCGTGACCTGTGACCTGCTGGTGCGGATGAGCCGTGACCTGTGACCTGCTGGTGCGGATGAGCCGTGACCTGTGACCTGCTGGTGCGGATGAGCCGTGACCTGTGACCCGCTGGTGCGGATGAGCCGTGACCTGTGACCCGCTGGTGCGGATGAGCCGTGACCTGTGACCTGTTGGTGCGGATGAGCCGTGACCTGTGACCTGTTGCGCAGGTCTCTGTCGTTTTGGAAGTGCCGCTACACAGTAAGGTGCAAAAACCGCAGGAGACAAAGCGGTAAACCTCCAGGGGTCTGGATTTTCAGTTGTCTAACGGCTCAGTTAGCACCGATAATGCGAGCGTTAGATATTACCGACCGGCAGCGCAGCTTTTAGTGCCCCGACCGAAAATTCATTAGAGACTCACTGGGGGGCACAAACCAGTCACGCCCGGCTGTCGACGATCCGTGAGATCCTGACCTCAATCCCGGTGCAATGCCCACGCTTGCACCCCCGGTCGGTAAATTCGGTGCGGCCACCTCATTTAACGCCCGCCAAGAACAACGTCTGGAAAAATAGTCGGTCCAGGCTCGCAGAGTCGTTAACTGGCGGCTACTTAAAGGGACGGGGAAGTGCTTCCCTCGGAGGTCAGCCGGTGCAATGTTTCTACGCAGCACAGTGCGTGAGCCTCCCAGTTTGCAGCGGCAGGCAGACATAACAGTACAGGTTGAAATCTGAGCTCTGCGCAAAATTTACCGACCGAACTTTCGTTATGGGCCCCTCCCCCCCCCAGCTGTGGTGTGCAGCGGCTGATTTATCGTCCATCAGCTCTTCGACCGATTCTGACAAATTTCTGGGCGGAGGGCGTACACGTTTTCACGCCGCTAATATTACCGCCCTGCCTGGGTTACCGCCCCAAATGAGGCACGACTGAATTTCTCCCCCACAGATGTTCAGAGGGGTCCCTGCAAACCAGAGTCACCGGCCTGACAATCTGCCCCCAACAGCAGAGTCGTCGGTGAGACCATCTCGATTCTGACCAACTGGGCAACCCAGTGCCACCATGGCGGAGACGGCACTACACATGGCTCCCTCTAGAGGAGGCCACCAGCAAGACAACACGATGAATTGCACAGAATAGAATCCACCGATATACCGCGAGCACAGTTTCCTCACCAACGATACACTGAACACCCTGCGGTGCCCGCCAGTCGCAGAAAGCCTGACGTGTGCCGGAGGACATCGCGTGATCCCTCGCCACAGCACGCAGGCTGCGGAGGAGAGAGCCGAAAGTCAGTCGGGCAACGCTTTCAATGCACAAGCATTTCTGCAGCAGGTACATTCCCTGTAAACGGCAGATCTCATTTGTGACTTTCCTGCAGACATCCCTGACAGCCACAATCCTAAAATGAGAGAAGGGGGGTGGCACCCTTGCTCTAGTAGCCATTAACTACACAAAGGTATTGCAAAGTCTCACAGCAGGCACCACATCACGTTCGGTGAGTTCACTATCCACTCGAAAACTTTCTATGTACTTACCACATTCTTTAGCATAGCGATCATCTTGAGCAAGAAAAGTATCACAACAGCAGAGCACTAAGTCTTAATTTTCCTGTGTTGGGGGTGGGGGTGGGGGGGAGTGACGGGGTTAGGGGTAGGGACCCTGACCCAGATGACACATCCAATCCTACTCCATAACCAGTCAACCTCGTCCCTTTTCCCTGTGTGCCGGCTGCTCTCCCCGAGGATGGTGCCTGGGCACTGACTTTTACAGCCTGACTACGGGAGAGTTGAACTACACCTTTGGAACAGGTTGTACAGGAAGTGGAGGCTCAGGCTGTACATCTGCATTTTTTTCCTCTCCACATTGGCCACAATTCAAAACTTGCCGTTTAGTTGCCACAAAGGGACAGGTCTGGGCTATTAGGTTGCAAGCACTCTGTGTGCACCAGTCACTGCGCTGGAATTAAATCTTAATATCTAACCGCATTAACAAAGCTTGGAAAATCACAGCGTAGCCTACCAAACAATCGTGGGCAGGTATGTGTGTGTGCTGTGTGTGGAATGAGTCTGATCATCACAGGTCAGGTATGTCACACTGATCTGCCTCTCTTCGGTTCCCAGCTACAGTATGAGTCATTTATTGCTTTGTTCTCGATTTTACAGATGTCAAACTCTAATCTCGTTTCATACAAGCCAAGAGATTGGATTATGATGGGATAATGGATCCCTCCTTTACACAGAATGACATCGAATGTACAACGCAGAAACAGGCTGTTTGGCCCAACAGGTCCGTGCTGGTGTTTATGCTCCACACGAGCCCCTCCTCCCACCCATTGTTCCCTCTAAGCCGAGAGGTCACGCAGCTGGCCATCTCTCTCTCGGTGCCGCACAGCCCGCGACCACGCAGCCCCGTAAAGGGGCCGTGCACCCCCCAAAAAAATTAGGGGGAACAGTGCCTCTCCATCTAACCCTAGCAGATCTCCTGTGGCATTACTCACTGTGAGAGGTTTGAGGGATCACTAGCTGATACCCCGTGGCATTGCTCGCTGTGAGGGGGTTGAGGGATCACTAGCTGATACCCCATGGCATTGCTCGCTGTGAGGGATCACTAGCTGATACCCCATGGCATTGCTCACTGTGAGGGATCACTAGCTGATACCCCATGGCATTGCTCACTGTGAGGGATCACTAGCTGATACCCATGGCATTGCTCACTGTGAGGGATCACTAGCTGATACCCCATGGCATTGCTCACTGTGAGGGATCACTAGCTGATACCCCATGGCATTGCTCACTGTGAGGGATCACTAGCTGATACCCCATGGCATTGCTCACTGTGAGGGATCACTAGCTGATACCCCATGGCATTGCTCACTGTGAGGGGGTTGAGGGATCACTAGCTGATACCCCATGGCATTGCTCGCTGTGAGGGATCACTAGCTGATACCCCATGGCATTGCTCACTGTGAGGGATCACTAGCTGATACCCCATGGCATTGCTCACTGTGAGGGATCACTAGCTGATACCCATGGCATTGCTCACTGTGAGGGATCACTAGCTGATACCCCATGGCATTGCTCACTGTGAGGGATCACTAGCTGATACCCCATGGCATTGCTCACTGTGAGGGATCACTAGCTGATACCCCATGGCATTGCTCACTGTGAGGGATCACTAGCTGATACCCCATGGCATTGCTCACTGTGAGGGATCACTAGCTGATAACCCATGGCATTGCTCACTGTGAGGGATCACTAGCTGATACCCCATGACATTGCTCGCTGTGAGGGATCACTAGCTGATACCCCATGGCATTGCTCACTGTGAGGGATCACTAGCTGATACCCCATGGCATTGCTCACTGTGAGGGATCACTAGCTGATACCCCATGGCATTGCTCGCTGTGAGGGGATTGAGGGATCACTAGCAGATCGCCCATGGCATCGCTCACTCTGAGGGGGTTGAAGGAGCACTAGCAGGTCTCCCATGGCATTGCTCACTGGGAGCCAGGGGAGACGCTGAAGGAGTAAAGTGCATTTTACATGCAAGATTTTGAACATGTTATAATTAGCCACCCACTTCAAAAGCAGGAAGGCATGGACCAAACGGAAGTGCGTTGGCAGCATCTATTAGAATGACAGACTTGGTATACTATGCACTTTGTGTCGCCACAAAGCAGTGTTAAGTCGGCACTGATGCAAACCATGTGGTGTAATCCAGCTGTGAAATTTCCCAACTTGCGGAGTTAGTTTCTCTCTCCACGTTCATCATCATAGGCAGTCCCTCGAAACGAGGATGATTTGCTTCCACGGCAAAAAGGGATGAGTTAACAGGTGTTTCAATGAAGGACCCGAACTACATCCTGATGGGTGGAAGATGCCTGTGCGTGGATTTTTTTAACGTGGGGTGGCCATTGCACAACAGCCACCACACGGGCTTGACAGAGTTAGGTCTTGGTCCACTGGCAAGGATTAACCAAGACGACTGGAGACCAGCTGTGCTGCACGAGCCTAGCGCGCGCACGTACGGCAGTGTGGGCTGGGCCCGTGCTGCCCCTGGGCCCTCGCCTCTTCTGGGCCCCGAACTCACACCTCCCTTGGGCCCCGATCACGTCCCTCTACGTTCTCTCGCCGCTCCTTCGCCCCGACCTCGCCGCTCCTGCTGTATCTGCCCACGCTCCAATCACCGACCTGGACCTTGATGACGTCACTCTTCGCTGCCGTCGCCCTCCTGCACCAGCTCGCGCTGTACCCTGCCGTGGTAAGCCGCCACGCTGCCCATGGCTGCCGCTCGCTGCTCCTTTTATGGCCCCGACCTGCCGCTGATGGTCTCTCGCAAGTCGGGGCCTCCACGCTCTATTTGCACTGGTTGCACGATAACTTTGACCAGCATGAAGCTGAACTCTGAAGATCTCCGGTTTAATGCCTCAGCATAGAACCATCGATTCTTACAGCACAGAAGGCGACCCTTCGGCATGTCATGCCTAAGCTGGATCTTTAAAAGAGCTGCCCAATTTGGTCCCACTCCCCAGCTTTTCCCCCTGAACCATGCAAACGAGTTGCCTAATCGCCTTTTGAAAGTTCCGATGGAATCTGACTCCACCACCCTTTCAGGTCATAGCTATCAGCTATTTTTTTGTTCCGGCATTTGGTTCGAGCTGGCGAACGGAGGCTGCGCACATCTCCGTTTCTTTGGCCAGAGAGCGACACGGGGGCCAGTGACGTAACTCGGGTCTGATCGATTGCGTTGCTCTGTCCGCTGCATGAACCTCATCATCATAGGCAGTCCCTCAGAATCGAGGAAGACTTGCTTCCACTCTTAAAATGAGTCCTTAGGTGGCTGAACAGTCCAATACGAGAATCACAGTGCCTGTCACAGGTGGGACAGACAGTGGTTGAAGGAAAGGGAGGGTGGGACTGGTTTGCCGCACGCTCCTTCCGCTGCCTGCACTTGTTTTCTGCAGGCTCTCGGCGATGAGACTCGAGGAGCTCAGCGCCCTCCCGGATGCTCTTACTCCACTTAGGGCGGTCATTGGCCAGGGACTCCCAGGTGTCGGTGGGGATGTTGCACTTTATCAGGGAGGCTTTAAGGGTGTCCCCGTTACGTTTCCTCTGACCACCTTTGGCTCGTTTGCCGTGAAGGAGTTCTGAGCAGAGGGCTTGCTTTGGGAGTCTCGTGTCTGGCATGCGGACAATGTGGCCTGCCCAGCGGAGCTGATCGAGTGTGGTCAGTGCTTCAATGCTGGGGATGTTGGCCTGGTCGAGGACGCTAACGTTGGTGCGTCTGTCCTCCCAGGGGATTTGTAGGATCTTGCGGAGGCATCGTTGGTGGTATTTCTCCAGCGACTTGAGGTATCTACTGGACACGGTCCATGTCTCTGAGCCATACAGGAGGGCGGGTATTACTACAGCCCCGTAGACCATGAGCTTGGTGGCAGTTTTGAGGGCCTGGTCTTCAAACACTCTTTTCCTCAGGCGGCCAAAGGCTGCACTGGCGCACTGGAGGTGGTGTTGAATGTGGACCGACATGGACCTGTCATATGACAACACACACCGACAGCAGGCTGTAAAAGCCTGTCACTCACACACTGTATTTGACTTTGAGTTTCACCCTCTCGTCTTTGCGACTGATCTACAAACAAATACAAAACACACTCTGCAATATGTAGGCGGGGGGGGCAGTGGGGGGGTGAGAAATGGCACTTGGCATCTTGTAGGCAGTCAATCAATAACAAAGAGTGACATTTTTGGGTTGTGATTTATTGACGGCTTGCAAACCCTTTGCCACGTACTGAAATACTCACTGTGCCGCTCGTTAATTCGACCAGACAAAATTGCACTCTGCTGATGAAATCATTGACAATTAAAGGACGGGGGAACTGGAGAAGAATGTTGAAGAGATTAGGAAAGATACGCTGAAATGTCTCCTTCATTGTGACCTTCGTTACCCTCCAATCTAATCTTCTGATTCACAGCGAGCCACCAATTTCGTGTTCATTATGCTTCTGCGAAAGGCTGTAAGTGGAGAAATAGTTTGTCTTCTTGGGGAATAAGTTGTGCAGAATTGCAGATCACCTCAATTTGGCCAAGAGAAGAGGCTGATTTAAAGAGCAAATGGGATGATTTTTGCCCTTTAAATGATTAATGACCTTTGTGGCTTTTAAAGTGCACACTTGTTTTCTAGAATGCTTCGCTTAAAAACAGACTTTGGGTGAATCTTTGCTCATTAAGATGAGAAATTGTCAGTGCTGGGGATTAGAATGTTTTAACATGGGTTAGCTGTCACAACAATCGACCTTAACCCAAAAGTACTGCACTGCTGTGGCATTTACATCCTCCACAGCAGTTTTCCTGGCTGAGATTGTGTGATTAAATAGCAAACAGTGGGAGTGGCTTTCTGCTGTTGATTCAGGCCCACGAGACACTTGGTTGGAGCTGCCTTAGGGTCTCCAGAACCCTCCTTTCAAACAACAACACTTTGCATTTTCATAGCGCTTTTAACACAGTAAAACGGCCCGAGGTGCTTCACAGGAACGTAATCAGACAACCTTTGACACTGAGCCAGAGGAGGAGATACTGGAACTGGTAACCAATAGCTTTATCAAAGAAAGAAAGACTGCATTTATATAGCGCCTTTCAATGACTACCAGATGTCCCAAAGCACTTTACAACCAATGAAGTACTTTTTTGGAGTGTAGTTATTGTTGCAATGTGGGAAATGTGGTAGCCAATTTGCACACAGCAAGCTCCCACAAACAGCAATGTGATAATTGTAAAGTCCTGACCCTGCAGTACAGACTTACACGAGGCACATGCTGAAGTCAAGGTCACTCTGGACCTGCACCTTTATTTCACAGCTCTCGAGTGCCACATTTGCCTGAGACCTGCCTTTATGTACCTATGTGGAACAGGTATGCAGTGTCTCCTGCAAGTGCACCCCTGGTGGTAAAGTATGCTTGTGGTTACAGGTCATATCTAGTTACAGTCATGTATAGAATGGTAAGATACAGTTATATACAGTAGTGTGAGATACATGACATCACCCTCCCCCAAGATCTTATTGTCTTTATAGATACAGTCTCTCAGGTGGTCTACACTCTCGTGTGGAGCGTCTTAGTTGTGGTTCAGTTGTTTGCCTTGGTGCCTGTTTTTCTTTTGGTATGATTGCTGGTATCTCGCCTGGGCTGTCTGTTGAGACTGCCCTTTCCTCAGGTTGTTCCCTCTGTCTGTCCACCAGGTATGGTGTGAGTTCCACATTGTAGTCTGCCTCTGGTTCCGCAGTGTTGTTGGTGAATCTACTTTTTACTTGGTCTACATGCCTCCGGCAGGTTTGGCCATTGTCCATTTGTACAACCAGTAGCCTGTTTCCTTCCTTGCCTGTTACTGTCCCTGCAAGCCATTTGGGATGCCTGCCATAGTTTAGCACAAACACTTTGTCCCCTATCTCATTCCACCTCCCCCTCGAATTTCGGTCATGGTACTCAGTTGGCTTCCGGCGCATTGCCTCAACAATTTCATGCATGTCTGGGAGGATTAACGAGAGCCTAGTCTTTAAGGTCCATTTCATCAATAGTTGCGCGGGGGGAACCCCAGTCAACGAATGCGGACGAGATCTGTATGCCAGCAGCAGTCGCGACAGGCGGCTCTGCAGCGTGGGACCTTTGATTTTTAGCATGCCTTGTTTAACGATTTGCACTGCTCGCTCCGCCTGGCCATTGGAGGCTGGCTTGAACGGTGCCGTCTTAACGTGATTTATGCCGTGGTCAACTATAAAATCTTGAAATTCTGCGCTGGTGAAGCACGGACCATTATCACTGACCAATATGTCAGGAATTCCGTGCATTGCAAACATGGTTCTAAGGCTCTTCACAGTGATGGAGGTGGTGCTCAAGTTTAAAATGGTGCACTCGATCCACTTTGAAAATGCATCGACGACTACGAGGAACATTTTGCCCATGAATGGGCCCGCATAGTCTACATGCACCCGCGACCACGGTTTGGTGGACCAGGACCAGGGGCTTAGGTGGGCTTCCCTGGGGGCATTACTGAGTTGGGCACAAATGGTGCACTGCCGGACGCAGAGCTCCAAGTCCACGTCAATGCCAGGTCACCAGACGTGGGATCTGGCTATGGCCTTCATAAGGACGATCCCCGGGTGCTCGCGGTGGAGCTCCCGGACAAACGCCTCTCTGCCTCGCAAGGGCATAACTACTCGGCTGCCCCACATCAGGCAGTCTGTCTGTAGTGATAGTTCATGCATGCGCCGATGGAAAGGTTTGATCTCCTCGGGGCAGGCATCGCAGGCCTCTGCCCAGTCACCAGTTAAAACACATCTTTTGACGAAGGATAACGTGGGGTCACTGGTCGTCCAATCTGATTTGGCGAGCCGTCATGGGTGAACCTGTGGATTCAAAGGCATTGGTTGCCATGACCATCTAACAGTCCTGTTGGTCGGACCCTTCCGTGGTTGCCAGGGGTTGGCTGCTAAGCGCGTCGGCACAGTTGTCTGTGCCTGGTCTGTGCCTTATTGTGTAGTCGTAAGACGCCAGCATGAGTGCCCACTGCTGAATGCGTGCCGAGGCGTTGGCGTTTATTGCCTTGCACTCGGATAGCAGGGACGTGAGGGGTTTGTGGTCGGTTTCTAACGCAAACTTGGCCCCAAAAAGGTATTGGTGCATCTTTTTGACACCGTACACGCACGCGAGCGCCTCCTTCTCAACCATACCGTACCCGCGCTCCGCCCGTGAAAGTGACCTGGAGGCATAAGCAATGGGTTGTAATTTACCCGCATCATTGACATGCTGTAAAATGCACCCGACCCCATACGCTGATGCATCACGTGTTAGAACTAGCTTTTTACCTGGGTCAAAAAAGGCTAAAACACTGTTGGAACATAGAAGGTTGCGTGCCTTATTGAAGGCGCGTTCTTGGGCGTCCCCCCAAAACCAATCGCACCCCTTCCTAAGTAGCACGTGGAGAAGCTCCAGCAGCGTGCTCAAGTTCTGCATAAAGTTCCCAAAGTAATTGAGTAGCCTGAGAAAGGCGCGCAGTTCCGAGACATTCCGGGGTCTGGGTGCCAGACGAATTGCTTCTGTTTTGGATTCTGTTGGGCGGATTCAACCTTGGGCGCGAGAAACAGGCACTTGAATTTCTTAACTCTTAGGCCTACCCGATCCAATCGACTTAGTACTTCCTCCAAATTGCGGAGATGGGAGTCGGTGTCTCTGCCCGTGATGAGTATGTCATCTTGAAACACAACCGTCCCCAGGATGGACTTGAGCAGACTCTCCATGTTGCGCTGGAATATAGCAGCTGCCGACCTGATGCCGAATGGGCATCGATTGTACATAAAAAGGCCTCGATGTGTGTTGATGGTGATGAGTAGCTTAGACTCTTCGGTCAGTTCTTGCATCAAATACGCAGATGTGAGATCTAGTTTCGAGAAAAGTTTTCCTCCAGCCAATGTGGCAACTAAGTCCTCCGCTCTGGGCAGCGGGTATTGGTCCTGTAGGGAGCCTTTGTTTATGGTAGACTTGTAATCCCCACAGATTCGTACGGATCCATCAGGCTTCATGACGGGGACGATGGGACTTGCCCAGTCGCTAAATTCCACGGGTGAGATAATGCCTTCCCGCAGAAGCCGGTCCAGTTCGTGTTCAATCTTTTCCCTCATCACATAGGGCACAGCTCTAGCCTTGAGATGGACAGGTCTGGCATCCTGTGCGATGTAGATTTTAACTTTAGCCCCTTTGAAGATGCCCACACCTGGCTGAAAGAGATGTTCAAAATGACTTTGAATTGTTGAGCAGGAGGTCCGTTCCTCTGACGACATGGCGTGAACATCATCCCATTTCCAATTTAGTTTTGCCAGCCAGCTTCTCCCCAACAGTGCTGGGAGATCTCCGGGGACAATCCACAGGGGAAGTCGGTTCACCGTCCCTTTGTGTGTGACTGAGAGCATGGCACTGCCAAGGACTGGGACGATTTCTTTGGTATAGGTCCTTAGTTTGGTGTCGACCCTTGTGAGTTTTGCTCTGTTGCTTTTGTGCAGCCACAGCTGTTCAAATTGTTGGACGCTCATGAGAGATTGACTCACTCCCGTATCCAGTTCCATGTTGACGGGTATCCCGTTGAGTAGGACCCGCATCATTATTGGAGGCGTCTTGTTGTAAGAACAGTGGACATTGATTGTGTTGACCCGCTGTACCCCGGCATCCCGGGCACTGTTCCCACCGTCTTCTGGTCCGCTTTCCGACCCTTCCGATTCGTATACCAGCCAAGCTGCTGTTTTTCTGCACATGCGAGCCAGATGCCCTGTATAGTTGCAGTTTCTGCTAACAGCATGCTGAAATCGACACCCCCTTGTTGAGTGCCTTCCCCCACATCTCCAGCACAGACCGCTTCCATTGTTTCCGAAGGATGAGCTACGTCTGGCTGATCTCTCTTGAGCTTCTCTTAGTCTGTAGTTGATTGCTCACATTGTGGGTTGATGAGAGATGTGAACGGCCGTTCATGTGGCCCTTGATGGCTTCTGGAGCCACTGCCTGCTGTTGAAGGCCTGCTCTCCTGCCTTTGTCTGTGTGTGGGGGTAGCGGCTTGTTTCATGCTGTGAATCCCTTGTTCCGATGTTTCGTTAGTTGTCATACCCGCAGTATAGATCAACCTCGTTTCTTCTTCTCCTGCCAAGAATGTCTGTGCAACCAGTGCCGCTGCCTCTAGGGTCAAGTTCTTGGTCTCTATAAGCTTTCGGAATACACCTGCGTGGCCTATTCCTTCAATAAAAAAGTCTCTCAGTACTTCTCTCCTTAGTTCATCGGAGAACTCACATAAACTAGCCAGCATCCGAAATTCCGCCACAAAGTCGGGTATGCTCTGGCCCACACAACGTCTGTAGTTGTAGAACCTGTGTCTGTCCATGTTTAGGCTGCTTGCTGGCTTCAGGTGGTCTCTCACCAGTGTTCTCAACTCCTCAAACAACTTGCTTGCTGGTTTCTCGGGTGCCAGCAGATCCTTCATTAAGGCATATGTTTTCGAGCCACAGCTGGTCAAGAGATGGGCTCTTCTCTTGTCTGCCTTATCGTCGCCCAACCAGTCTTTGGTTACAAAGCTTTGCTGGAGCCTTTCTATAAAGTCCTCCCAATTGTCTCCAGCATTGCATTTCTCATCTGAGCCGTTGGTAGCCATTCTGTGGATTCTGTAATCCCGTAACTCGTCGCCACTGTAAAGTCCTGACCCTGCAGTACACGAGGCACATGCTGAAGTCAAGGTCACTCTGGACCTGCACCTTTATTTCACAGCTCTCGAGTGCCACACTTGCCTGATACCTGCCTTTATGTACCTGTGTGGAACAGGTATGCAGTATGCACCCCTGGTGGTAAAGTATGATTGTGGTTACAGATCATATCTAGTTACAGTCATGTATAGCATGGTATGGTACAGTTATATACAGTAGTGTGAGATACATGACAATAATGACCAGATAATCTGTTTTTGTTATGTTGATTGAGGGATAAATATTGACCAGGACACCGGGGATAACTCGCCTGCTATTCTTCAAAATAGTGCCATGGGATCTTTTACGTCCATCTGAGAGAGCAGACGGGGCCTGGGTTTAAAGTCTCATCCAATAGACAGTGCAGCTCTTCCTCACCACTGCACTGGAGTGTCAGCCTAGATTTATGTGCTCTAGTCCCTGGAGTGGGATTGAACCCACAACCTTATAACTCAGAGGCGAGTGTGCTACCCACTGAGCAACAGCTGACACTAAAAGAATGTAAATAGCAGAGAATGGAAGAGGTAGGTTCTCAGGAGCATCTTGCAGGTGGAGGGAAAGGTAGAGAGACGGAGAGGCTTCGAGAGGGAACACCAAAAAGATGCTTTTATCCTATCGATCTGGTGGGTTTTTCAACCAATTTGGACCTTGACTTTCAATAAAAAAGAACTTTGACCCTAACTAATATAAGGTAAGTAATACTTTTAATGCCTAGGATTCGATCTCAGACAGTCTGACACCCTGTGCCTCTAGTTATTTGAAAATACTTTCAACCTCTTCAACCAGCTCCCTCCTTAGGAAAAATATAATTGTTTTCATATAAAGATTTTGACCCACGTGCAGAGTTCATATGAAGAGCTTTCCATCCTCGTGGCTGGAGGAGCCAGATGTGGGCCTTGCAAAGCTCATGTCCCATTCCACTGTCTTGAACACAACATCTGGGCTGACACTCCCAGTGCAGTGCTGAGGGAGTGCTGCACTGTCGGAGGTGCCGTCTTTTGGATGAGGCGTTAAACCGAGGCCCCGTCTGCTCTCCTGCGTGGACGTAAAAGATCCCGCAGCATTGTTTTGAAGGAAAGCAGGGGAGTTCTCCCCGGTGTCCTGGCCAAAATTTATCCCTCAATCAACATCACTAAAAAAACATTATCTGGTGATTATTTCATTGCTGCTTGTGGGACCTTGCTGTGCGCACATTGGCTGCCGCGTTTCCTACATTACAACAGTGGGTACACTTCAAAAAGTTGCTTAATTGGCTGTAAAGTGCTTTGGGACGTCCTGAGGTTGTGAAAGGCGCTATATAAATGCAAGTTCTTTCTTATAAGGGAGAGAAATAAATAGGAAGCGGGCAAGACAGGATGCAGGAAAACAAAAAACAAATGAAGCGGGGAGTGGGGTGAGGGCATTGAGGTGGGTTTGGTACCTTAACACCTGCCTCCGTAAATGGGGAAGAAAACCTTACATCGTGTGACTCAAAAATACGAGTGGATGCGTTGCATGGGTGACCGCCCACTATCGAAGACGAGAAACAGGTTGCATTACTTTTTAAAAGAGTAACATTTTCACAGGATCCCGTGCGGCCGTCTTGTTTACGATCCAAACCGCCTATTGTCCTTGCTTACCTTTGACCCCAATGAACAGGTTATTAAACTCGACTCCTCAGGACTCTTCGCCCCCGATCTCGTGTGCTTATCATTACCTATGCAGTAGACACCTCAAATCGCTGGAGAAATACCACCAACGATGTCTCCGCAAGATCCTGCAAATCCCCTGGGAGGACAGATGCACCGACGTTAGCGTCCTCGATCAGGCCAACATCCCCAGCATCGAAGCACTGACCACACTCGACCAGCTCTGTTGGGCGGGCCACATGGTTCGCAAGCCCGACACAAGACGCCCAAAGCAAGCGCTCTACTCGGAACTCCTACACGGCAAGCGAGCCCCAGGTGGGCAGAGGAAACGTGTCAAGGACACCCTCAAAGCCTCCCTGATAAAGTGCAACATCCCGCACCGGCACCTGGGCGTCCCTGGCCAAAGACCGCCCCAAGTGGAGGAAGAGCATCGGGGAGGGCGCTGAGCACCTCGAGTCTCGTCGCCGAGAGCATGCAGAAAGCAAGCGCAGGCAGCGGAAGGAGCGTGCGGCAAACCAGACTCCCCATCCACCCTTTCCCTCAACGACTGTCTGCCCCACCTGCGACAGAGACTGTAATTCCCGTATTGGGACTGTTCAGTCATCTCAGAACTAACTTTTAGAGTGGAAGCAAGTCTTCTTCGATTTCGAGGGACTGCCTATGATGAATGTTATCTTTAAATGAAAGAAATCATAAAACGCTGGAGGGACAAGCCTCCTGGACCGGGCGTTGGAATGAGACTCCCGAGTTGCATAACGCGTGGCTCCAGTGGACAGAGATGGGGATCAGGCACTGCGTATCTCAGATTTATTAAACTGGTCCACATATTTCACAAACATTAAACTCCCGCGCCGTTTATTAGACCCGGATAAAGAGCACAGGTCAGAAGAGTGAAAGCATTTAAGTTGATTGAAGCCGCTGTCGCAACTCCAATTTAATATTTGTTATTGTCCGAGAATCTTCACAAGCTCTCGGGCGTGCTATTAATTTGATTGCAGCAAAGTTACAGACAGACACAGAACAAGCACGGGGGGGGGGGGGGGGGGGGGAGGGAATTGCTGCCAGATACTTAATAAGAGAAAATTGCTCCAAGCGTGTTGTCTGATTGTCAATCGCTCTCTTACATCAAACAGCCAACATCTCTCTCAATTACAACCTCGCTTTTCTTTCTCTGTTTTATTACTACTAGAATGGTCAGTGTTCTCCTGAGTTTCCCATGCTGGTTCTTTCTAAACAACAACAACAACTTGTATTTATATAGCGCCTTTAACGTAGTGAAACGTTCCAAGGCGCTTCACAGGAGTATTTTGAGATTTTAAAAAATTGACGCCAAGCCACATAAGTAGAAATTAGGGCAGGTGATCAAAAGCTTGGTAAACGAGGTAGGTTTTAAGGAGCGACTTGAAGGAGGAAAGAGAGGCGGAGAGGCTTAGGCAGGGAGTTCCAGAGCCTGGGGCCTAGGCAACAGAAGGCACGGCCGCTAATGCTTGAGCGATTATAATAAGGGATGCTCAAGAAGGAAGAATTAGAGGAGCGCAGACATCTCGGGTGGGATTGTGGGACTGGAGGAGGTTACAAACAATCTTGGCTGACTCTCCCAGTGCAGGGCTGAGGTAGCGCTGCACTGTCGGAGGTGACGTTTTTTGGATGAGATGTTAAACCGAGGACCGGTGGTCATGAAAGGCGCTATATAAATGTCAGTCTTTCTTTTCCTTTTCGATCGATTGAGAGGCGCTAACCAACATCACAGCTTCTGTAGAGCAGTGCTGGAATGAGCAGAAAGGGATGAGGGAAAGAAATGAGGGAAAGATTTTGTGAGATAGCATCGTGAAGAGTGAGAAAAGAAATGAGAAACGGCCCCATCTGCCCGAACCCAGTGATGTTATTGCCCGTGGTTCTTTGGCCCAATCAATCACAAAATGGCAGCTTCCAGCACAAATGAAGTGATTGTTCATCAAGAGTGAAGGTTGATTTTCTATTTAAAACACAGTTGCTTTAGTAATGCTCTTGTTTGGGCTTCCGATCTGTAATTTCCCTTTATATCGCATTGTACTTAAGTGTTGAAGTTGGACAATGTTACTCCAGGTGCAACGCCCCGAATCCAGCTATCCGAAAAACGGACATTTTTGAGGTGTCCAAAATGGCGACATCGGGCGGCGAGGGAAGAGGAAACCGGTACAAACTGGTAAAAAAAACGCAGTGCCGTGGGGGTCGCGGGCGAGCGGCGAGGATCGGTCGGAATCGGTGGGCGGCGAGGAGTGCCAACGGTGAGGTCCAAAATCCGGCAAAATACAAAAGCCAGCAAGGTCTCGGTCCCGAGGTTTCTGGATTTCAGCCGTTGAACCTCCCCACAAGAGGGAACCTCCCAGCAAAGTGTATATTACACCAATTCCACCAAGGCTTTCTTTCTCGCAGTGCTACACTATACCGCGTTCATGTTCGGATTAACAAGAGTGTATAGTTTGATGCTCAGAGGCGTGACCATGCTTTACACAGCAGAGGGATCATCGAGACTTACTGTGGGCTTGGTTCAGGATCGTTGGCAAAAATAATAGTCTGCTTTGAAGCCACCTAACCTCGCCAGTACAATCTGTCCCTGACTATTCATGTTCCTGACTGATGCTGAGATAGAGCTCTTTTATATCTTGCCTTACAAACCAGCCCTAAAAAGATGCCCAGTTGAAGATTTAGGAGTTTGGACAGCCAGTTTGGTTCATCCCCAAATTTGTATTTTGAAGAAAAGGAATCTTCAGGCTTTGAAACAATGATGCTGTGACTAAATGTCACCTGCTGATGGGTGCAATGGCTTTGACGGTCCCTCCCATGTATACTTTACCTCGTCACTAAATCATCTATAGTGAGAACGTCAAAAACAACAAGCTTTAAAAACAGCAAAAGGCCAACTAGACTCGACACCAGTAGAAATAAAATCTCATATGTATCAGTGTGTATCCATGATTCTCACGCTCTGTATCTGGTTCTCACTCTCTATCCCAGAGCTTACCCATGGTTCTCACTCTCACTCTCTGCCCCAGTGTCAGCTGTGGCTCAGTGGGTAGCACCTTCATCCCTGAGTCAGAAGGTTTGTGGGTTCAAGTCCCACTCCATGGAACTTGAGCACATAAAATCTAGGCTGAGACTCACAGCGCTGAGGGAGCACTGCACTGTGGGAGGAGCTGTCTTTCGGATGAGACTATAAACCGAGCTCCTGTCTGCCCTCTCAGGTGGCTGTAAAAGATCCCACAGTGTTATTTCGAAGAACAGCAGGGGAGTTATCCCTGGTTTCCTGGCCAATATTTATCCCTCAAGCAACATAACAAAAAAAAAACCCACATTATCACATTATTGTTTGTGGGAGCTTGCTTGTGCGCAAATTGGTTGCCGCGTTTCCCACATTACAACAGTGACGATACTTCATTGGCTGTAAATGGCTTTGAGACGTTTGGTGGTCGTGAATGGCGCTATATAAATGCAAGTCTTTCTTTTTTTTTCTGTTTCTATGCTTTCCTCCCTGTCTCACTGTGTATCTGTGGTTCTCACTCTCTCTGACTCAGAGGCTCGAGTGTGACCACTGTGTCACAGCCCACACCAGCTGACACAAATGGTAGTAACAGTTTCAGGATTTATACTGAGTTAGGATTCATCCATCAGGGAGGCGATAGAACCAAGAACGGCTCTTTCCAAACCCCAGGCCAACGAACAGGCTAAACCAGGGAATAAGAAATATAAGCATAAATCGGTGAGAGAGAGAAACCAGGAACTTCTAGACCTGTAGGTCTAACATCTGTTGTGGGGACGCTATTGGAATCTATAATCAAGGATAGAGTGACTGAGCACTTGGAGAAATTTGAGCTGATTAGATAGAGTCAGCATGGATTTGTAAAGGGTAGATCATGTCGAACTAATCGAATTGAATTTTTTGATGAAGTAACTAAAGTAGCAGCCAGGGGAATGTCTATGGATGTAGTTTATATGGATTTGCAGAGGACATTCGATAAGGTTTCACATAAGAGACTGTTAACTAAAATTAAAGCTCTTGGAATTGAAGGCAAATTATTGAACTGGTTAGGAGATTGGTTAGGCAGTAGAAGACAGAGAGTAAGGATAATGGGTATGTACTCAAATTGGAAGGAAGTGATTAGTGATGTTCCATAAGAATCTGTGCTGGGGCCTCAACTATTCACGATATTTATATATGACTTAGATAACACAATAGCGTGCCATATATCCAAGCTTGCCAATGACACAATGATTGGTGGTATAGTCATTAATTTAAGCAGGAACATTAAATGACAAAGAGACATTGATAGATGAAGTGAGTGGGAAAAACTGTGGCAGAAGGATTTCAACACAGGTAAGTGTGACGTCATCCATTTTGGACCAAAAAAGGATCCGATACAAGTATTATTTAAATGTTGAAAAGCTAGGAGCAGCGGAGGTCCAAAGAGATTTAGGAGTCCATGTACACAGATCACTAAAATATAGTCGTCAGGTAGAAAAGGTAATCACAAAGGCTAATGGAATGTTGCAACCAGAGGGCTCGAATTTAAAAGGGGAGGACATTTTGCTCCAGCTATACAGAGCCCTGGTTAGGCCACATCTGGAGTACTGTGTACAATTCTGGGCACCACACCTGAGAGAGGATATATTGGCCTTGAAAGACGTGCAGTGCAGATTCACCAGAATGTTACTAGGGCGCCAAGGGTTCGATTATAAGGAGAGATTATATAAACTAGACTTGTATTCCCTGGAATGGAGAAGGTTAAGGGGTGATTTGATTGAGGTTTTTAGGATTTTGAAAGGAATTGATAGGGTGGATAGAGGGACACTCTTCCGCTGGTGGGGGAGCCCAGGACAAGGGCCAGGCCATTCTGGAAAGAAGTTATGAAACACATCTTTATGGAATTATTAATTTTACGTCTGAGATTGCTAGGTTTTTGCAAGCCATGGTTATTCAAGAAATCTGGAGGAAAGGAACATGGATGGAGTTAAGATACAGAGCAACTATGCTCTTATTGAATGTCGGAACAAGCTCGAGGGGTTGAATGGACTGCTCCTGTTCCTATTGTAATGTATGCACCTGTGAGTATGCTCACAGGTTTGTAGAGCTGTTGTGCAACAAAAGAGTTGTAGAGCTGTTGTGCCCAAAAAAAATCCCACAAAAAATAAAATAAAAAAAAAAAAAGGGCCTTGATAAGTGTTGGAGTGTCCCCCAGATTAGGGGGCACTTGATTTAATGCTTACTTTTGTTTCCAATCAAAAGAGTGTAGAGCTGTAGAGGTGGGAGTAGCTTAGCCAGTCACATGATGTTCACAAGACTCAATAAAACCCCAGCCGGTTGGGTTCAGGGGATCCACGATGAGGTCTGCAGTCGTGAGCCTGGTAGATGAACTGGTAATGTGTTGTGTGATTGATAAACCTGTGTTAATAAGCCAACTAGTTCTTAATAGCAACGTGTTGCTATGAATTCTTAATCAAAGGACCCAAGAAGCAGATACATTACAGCGATGTTCCTGGGGTTTGCCTGGGCTTCACAGATGCGGTTACCAGAGTTTGGAGCTGCACACAGTCCACCGATCCTGGTTCGGGCATCCCTGCTCTGGAGCCCATCCCAAAAGGGACTTCAATATATTGGAAACAGTAAACTAATCAATTCTAACAGGTCAACCTATTGTTACAGGTAGATGTTGCTATAGCAATGTATTATAGACAGGTGCCAAAAATATGCTCAGTTAATGACTCATTAAATTCAGTGTAATCTATTTTGTTTGCCAATTGATATTATATCACGCCAATTCTGGAAAGTCATTTATGTCATAAATTCCCTCAAGATAAGTTATTAGTGTTGTGTGGATTTTCAATCCCAGTCAGTAATTAACAATGGTTTCTGTCCTCATTTACACACGCAATAAGCAACTATCGGATCCCAAGCGACTCGCTGCTTTCGGATTCATAATAATGAGGGCGAGGACAGTTTACACTTCAAAAATTAAAAAGGTATCTCGTATTTAAGATTATTGGCAAAAAGGCCAGGGTGGGGGGCGTGGGGAGATGCCGATAACTGTTTTTACACAGTTGTTGTGATCTGAAATGCGCTGCCTGAAAGGGCGCTAGAAATTTCAGAGTGGGAATTGGATAAATACTGTCACAGGAAAACATTGCAGGGCTGCGGGAAAAGAGTAGGCGAGTGGGACTAATTGGATAGCTCTTTCTGAGAGCAGGCACGATGAGCCACAATTGGCCTCCTTCCGTACTGTATGATAGTATGGTTTCGCTTTGAGCAGGCTTTGATGAGCTGCTTGATCAGTGTTCTTCATGCTGGAAAGGACATGTTAAACTATTAGTCCCGTAATTGTTTTTAAAAGAATCAAAAGAGGAAATGTTAGGGCTTCGTCCCACATGATTAGAAACTAGCTGCCAGAGCACTCCAAAAAAAAAAAATCATTCTATGAGGCACTTTGAGGTATTAGCAGTTAATTAAAGAAAGACTTGCATTTATATAGCACCTTTCATGACCACCGGATATCTCAAAGCACTTTACAGCCAATGAAGTACTTTTTGAAGTGTAGTCACTGTTGTAATGTAGGAAATGCATTGGCAAATTTGCGCACAGCAAGCTCCCGCAAACAGCAACGTGATAATGACCAGATAATCTGGGTTTTTTTCCATTATATTGATTGAGGGATAAATATTGGCAAGGACACCAGCGATAACTCCCCTGCTCTTCTTTGAAATAGTGCCATGGGATCTTTTACATCCACCTGAGAGGGTAGACGGGGCTGCAGTTTAACATCTCATCCGAACAACGGTGCCTCCGACAGTGCAGCACTCCCTCAGCACTGCACTGCGAGTGTCAGTCTAGATTTTTGTGCTGAAGTTCCTAGAGTGGGACTTGAACCCACAACCTTCTGACTCAGAGGCGAGGATGCTACCCGCTGAGCCACAGCTGACACAGTAAATTAACGAGGTCTGAATATGATATGGCAACATAAAGACAAGTATCTCTTTTCACTGTACGGTGATTGGTTGTCGAGTGAGGTTGGTACAGGCCTGGGAGCAGGATTCCGGCCTTACTGCTTTGACCAGGGTAGCTGGATAAAGATCGACAATTAAACTACAAGAAGGGAAACAGGCAGTTATGAGTTAATAGGACAGTTATAGATAATCGAGGTATTTCAGGAGGATTGAAGTTGACAATTTCATTAAAGGCATTATTGCATCTATCTGAGACTCAAGCATCTTTAATTAACTAGTAATGCCTACCATTATGAGTGGTGCACGAGGCACTCAAAATCTCATAAACTGGATGAATATAACTGAAGGCAAGGCAATCTATTATGTGTGAGCTTTATATGGTAATTGCTATCTTCACAGCACTGATATTGTCAAAGTACAGCACTATATCTTGCTGTTTGCGGAAAGGATCACCTGATGTTTCAAATGAGGTAACGTACATCATCGCAGAGCTGTCATCCCGTAATGGCACCGTGTTTCCGATCTGCTGACAGTTTGCGATAATGGTGACAATAGTCAAAGGAAAACTGTGGGGCACTGATGGTGCAGGAGACGAGACGCTGACCTTTCACCTCTGCAGCTCAGGGTCAAATCCAGCCTGGATTGATGGAAGGAAAATCTCCTCTGGCTTCTAGTTACACGAGTGCTGTGTGAAATAGCTCCAGGCAGCCTCGATTCAGTTCTGGTCCAATGTGAGGTCCCACGATTGCTGCACAAGCAGCAGACAGCTGAATTCCGAATCGAAACAGAAAATGGCAGGAACATTGAGCAGGGCTGGCAGCTGCTGTGGAGAGAGAAATGGAGCTCACGTTTCAGGTCGATGATGGCTAACTCGCTTTCTCTCTCCACAGATGCTGTCTGGCTATTATCACATTGCTGTTTGTGGGAGCTTGCTGTGCGCAAATTGGCTGCCGTGTTTCCCACATTACAACAGTGACTGCACTTCAGAAAGTGCTCCATTGTCTGCAAAGTGCTTTGGAAAGTCATGAGATTGTGAAAGGTGCTATATAAATGCAACTCCTTCTTTCTTTACTCGCATGTTCCCAGCATTTTCTGTTTTTATTTCAGATTTCCAGCATCCGCAGTGTTTTGCTTGTGTTTTAGGCTATGATTCACTTCTCTTCCAGGGACTCCCACCTTGAAGACGTTCTGCTCGTCTCACACGATTGCTAATGTGGCAATCTCACTCCAAGGGCTAGACTTTCCATCAGGAAAGAAGTTACTGTCCGACTGGGGTGGGCGAGAGATGTTCTTCTAAGGTTGAACACAACAGGGAGTTTCAATCTGCATCCAAATACCCGTCGGGGAGTGCTTAAGACTAACACTGGATGCCAAGTCACTCAGTTCCAGACTCAGTGGGGGCAAGATTGCCCCTGTAATGTCTGTAAGCTTGTAATGCTTGTAGCTCCACACTGTGGATGTGGACATATTGTGTACTGCAGCTGCATAGTTAATCATTAAACAACAGGCAGCTTTCCGGAGAGTTCTGAGAGAGCAGCCTGCCATCTTAGGAAGCTGTGTGTGCTGTGCTCTGTGAAGATACCACATTTGGTGGCGAGGATGGGATATTTTTCGGATGTTTAAAGCTTAAATTTTGTTGGTGAAGGATTCAGCCAGCCGACAGAAGACTTTGGAAGTTTCTGTCTTTGAAAAAAGCTACAAAAATCCAATGTAAAATACAGCACACGGCGTGAACAGCTAGAGTTAAAAATGGCAGGTGTAATCGGATATTTGGGTGAATATAGACACAACCGGGAACATTTTTAAGGGGATGTGGATTGGCTAGAAATGTATTTCACTGCAAATAACATAATCGAAGTTCCAGACAATGCAGTCCAGAACCGGGCTGTGTTGGAACGTAAGAAAGCGATTTTCTTATCAGTGGCAGGTCCGGCATTATACGAAACCCTTGTAAATCTGCTTGTGCCTGACGAGCCAAAGGACACAACGCTTAAAGAGATTTTAACGAAGCTGGAGCAGCACTATAATCCCAAACCATTAGAAATTGCTGAAAGCTATCGTTTTGGGATTCGGAATCAAAAGGCGGATGAAAATATCGCTGATTACATCATAGCATTAAAAAAGCTATCGATGCACTGTAATTTTGGAAACTTTCAAAACCGAGCATTACGGGATCGTTTTGTTTGTGGGGTGAAAAATGATGCGATCAAAAGAAAGTTATTGACGACAAATGACTTAACTTTTGAGATTGCTTATCAGACAGCGAGGTCGATGAGCATGGCTGAACAATATTCATGAGAATTAAATAATGATTATGGTCGTCAGTCAACCGAGGTAAATCACCTGCAGGTTCAAAGTAAAAGACGGCCATGGCCGAAAGTCTCAGAAACTGCAAATTCTACCAGAGCGTCGAAGTCGTGCTATAGGTGCCTGGGACAACACATTGCTCAAAGTTGTCCATACGTGAAGGCAGAATGTTTCTTCTGCAGAAAGACTGGGCATCTTGCGAAGGCATGTCGACTGAAGGGTAAACCAGTTTTTAAAGCTTTGAGTCGAAATCCTAAGAGACTACATAGCATGGAAGAACAACAACAGGATGAGGAGATGTTAGAGTTACACATCATCAGGAGCACGAGGTTAACGGACAGCGATTCGGAAAGCATCAAAATCCACATAGATGTTGTGGGATACCAAGATACCAATGGAAATTGACACGGGTGCCTCCATGAGTGTAGTACTAGAGTCACTGTACCGCGACAAATTGCGTGATTTCCAACTGGAGAAATCCAAGATAGAGCTGCGAGGCTACTCGGGAGAGAATATTCCTGTAGTAGGCTGTATCACCGTACCGGTGAAATATAAAGATCAATTTCAGAACTTGCCTCCAATAGTAGTAAAAGGAGACAAGACTGCTTTACTAGGAAGAAATTGGTTGAGCTCACTGAAGCTGGATTGGAGTAAGATTTTCTCTGTGGAAGCGAGATTTTCATCAACGGAAGAGGTTATCAAGCAGTATCTGAAGGTGTTCTGCAAAACGGGCAGTCCGATCCAAGGCTTCAAGGCAAGTGTCAGGGTACAGAAGGTCACTAGATCAGTTTACTACAAGCCACGTTCCGTACCATATGCACTCAAGGAGAAAGTTGAGCAAGAACTCAAAAGTCTAGAGACTGAGAACATTATTTGTAAGATAGTTCGATGTAATTGGGCTACACCCATTGTTGTTGTACCTAAGTCTGATGGTAAAGTAAGATTGTGTGGTGATTATAAGGTAACCGTAAACCAGGTTCTAGAGGGTAATGTCCCCAATACATTGCCGAATATAGAAGATTTGTTCACAACACTGACAGGTGGTCAGATCTTCTCAAAACTGGAACTTACGAATGCCTACTAACAGCTTGAACTAGATGAGGAGTCCAAGTCATGTTTGACTATAAATACTCATCTAGGCCTATATCAGTTTAATAGGCTACCGTTTGGAGTGTCTTCCTCCCCTGCCATACTCCAAGGGGTGATGAACCAGATTTTGCAAGGTATTGAAGGGGTGGTATGTTATTTGGATGACATACTAATTTCAGCACCAAATAGGCAAATTCATAATAACATATTGAATGAAGTCCTCAAACGGCTAGAGAAGCACAGAGTACGAGTGTCTGCTCGTAAGTGTGAGTTATTTAAAAACTCAGTGGAGTACTTAGGGTACAGAGTAGACAAAGATGGTTTACATCCAACCATGGAAAAATTAGAAATGCACCCACTCCCAGGAATGTCACTGAATTTCGTTCATTCTTGGGTCTTTTGAACTATTATGGGAAGTTCCTACCAAATTTGGCTACAGTATTACATCCACTGAATGAACTTTTGAAAAAACAGGTCCAGTGGAAGTGGTCAAAAGAATGCCTTACAGCATTCAAGGAGTGTAAAAACAAATTGGTAGAGAGCACCATGTTAATTCACTATGACCTATCTAAGGCGATTAAGCTAGCATGTGATGCCTCTCCGTATGGAGTTGGGGCAGTAATCTCTCATGTATTAAGCAGTGGGGAGGAGGGACCAATTGCTTTTGCTTCACGCACTCTCAGTGCCAGTGAGAAAAATTATGCGCAAATTGAAAGGGAAGCTTTGGCATTAATTTTTGGGGTCAAGAAGTTTCACAAATACTTGTATGGTCGGAAATTTACCATCGTTACGGACCATAAGCCCCTAACAGCAATCCTCCATCCAAAGTCCCCAGTTCCAACATTAGCTGCAGCCCGAATGCAGAGATGGGCTTTGATTTTCTCAGCATATACATATGATATTGAATACAGACGATCAGCTGATCACAGTAATGCTGATGCAATGTCTAGATTGCCTTCCCCATCACAAGTTACACCCGATAGGGAAGAAGTGTTTTATTTTTCAGACATTGATGAACTGCCAGTCACAGCTGAAGAGATTGGTAGAGTAAAAGAGAGAAGTGTGAAATCAACACCATGTTTGGAAGGTTCTGTTCGAGAGCGAAGGTATCCTCTTCGAAACAGAAAACAAGTGGTAAAGTTAAATTTGCAAATATGTATAAAAATGAAAGTTATTTATGATGTTTGTTATGATGGCTTTTTCATGAAGGAGGGAGAAGTGTAATGTCTGTAAGCTTGTAATGCTTGTAGCGCCACACTGTGGATGTGGACTTATTGTGTACTGCAGCTGCAGAGTTAATCATTAAACAACAGGCAGCTTTCCGGAGAGTTTCGAGAGAGCAGCCTGCCATCTTAGGAAGCTGTGTGTGCTGTGCTCTGTGAAGATAACACAGCCCCTCACCCCGATTATTGGGGGGGGGGGGCGGAACCTTTCAGCACCGGGACCTTTACCGCCCGGCTTGGAAGTCCCGCCCTGATACAGAATTGCGCCGTGCGCCCCTCAAAGGTAGACAAGCACTGTCTCTGGCACCCCGTTTCCTTTGCGGGCGGGTCCCGGGGCAGTGGCGCGGCGCTGAGGCCGATGCCCCGCCTGGTACCGCCGCGCTACAACACCGCTACCCTTCCGTTAAAGGGGAGGGCCGCTCTGCATGGCTGTGGCAGCCACCAGGGACACGATCGACCGGGACCAGCAGCCCAAGGCGGAGTGCCTGGCTGCACGATGGCAGCACAGTCCACACTAGGGCCGCCATTGACAAATAAAGGAGGGCGACACGGAGCGCTAAAGGCCTCCCCTTTAAGGGGCGCTCCAGCAACGGATGTCGCGACCCCGCATTGACATCCACCCGCTCCAGCCTCGCAGACCGCGGGGCAATTTCCCCCGCAGGGCGGTGAGGGATTGGCGCCCCCCCCCAAAACTGCCGCAGCAATTTCCCGGGAAGCATTAGCACCACCCGCCGCAGCGCCCCCCCCCCTCCCACCACCGCCGGATGAAAATATGCCATTGCACCCATTACCATGGGGGGAGCCAAATCTCATATTTCTAATGAAGCATTATGGTTATTGAGGCGCAGATCCCAGATTCAAACCTCACATTGTTCAAAACTTTTCCTCTGCAAGGTTTTACACCAATTCTTCGATTTGAATTTACAATCCAATCACACGCACAGTATCATTAAAGCGTTAGTTGTTTAAGCATTTGTAGATGGTCCTTAACTTCGCTGAGGCTTCCATGTAAGTATGAGCAAGTAATTTAGAGAATTTTCTTTTACAATCAGTATCTGAAAATGCTTCAGTTCAGCAAACAGTTTGAAACATGTCGAGGTTTGAGGGTGGAACATGTTAGCCGAGACTAAACTGCCTCGTGCTGAGCAGATATTGCTGCTTTATATCTTAATAGAAATTGTTATTCAATCTGGGATTACAAAGCGTCAGAATGAAAACTATTGTGTTCCTAACACAGATGAGCCTGCACACAGGAAGGTTAAAGTAACAGTGACCTCAGTCTTACAGACACTCCAGAGTGAGGAACAGGCCTTAGGGGCCGGCTTATATACAGTGCTCCCAAGGGATGCTGGGATCCCTTGGGACTTCAGGGGATGAGCTCCCTGGTGGCAGAACATGGAAGTGCATGCTTTACAGATACACAACATCATTCCCCCCCACAAAGTCAAAGTGAAAACTATTTACAAGGTGAGGCGGTCGGGAGCCTTTCTTTCCCTGGTGGACCGCCTCGGTACAAATGTCTGTTCTGGTGTGTTGGCTATGCCCTCGCTGGGCTGGCGTGTTGTTGGCCCTGCAGGGCTGCTGGGTGAGCCTGGCCTTGCTGGGCTGTTGGGCGTGATGGGTTCGGTTTCCTGGTTCGGTGTGGTGTCGTTGATCCTTTGGGTGTGTATTGTGGGCTCTCAAAAGGTGGTGTCTGCTGTGGGTTGTTCAGGGCAGTCTATGAACCGCAGCCTCGTTTGGTCCAGGTGCTTTCTGCAAATTTGTCCATTGTCTAGTTTGACTACAAACACCCTATTCCCTTCTTTAGCTATTACCGTGCCCACGATCCACTTGGGACCGTGTCCATAGTTTAGCACATACACAGGGTCATTCTGATCAATTTCCCGTGACACAGTGGCACGACCATCGTTTACATTTTGTTGCTGCCGCCTGCTCTCTACCTGATCATGCAGGTTGGGGTGAACCAGCGAGAGTCTGGTTTTAAGTGTCCTTTTCATGAGTAGCTCAGCCGGGGGCACCCCTGTGAGCGAGTGGGGTCTCGTGCGATAGCTCAGCAGTACTCGGGACAGGCGGGTTTGGAGTGAGCCTTCTGTAACTCGTTTAAGGCTCTGTTTGATTGTTTGTACTGCCCGATCTGCCTGCCCATTGGAGGCTGGTTTAAACGGGGCCGAGGTGATATGTTTGATCCCATTGCGGGTCATGAATTCTTTAAATTCGGCACTGGTGAAACATGGCCCGTTGTCACTGACCAGTATGTCAGGCAGGCCGTGGGTGGCAAACATGGCCCTTAGGCTTTCAATGGTGGCGGTGCTTCCCAACATTATTTCACATTCAATCCATTTTGAAAAAGCATCCACCACCACCAGGAACATTTTACCGAGAAATGGGCCCGCATAGTCGACATGGATCCTCGACCATGGTCTGGAGGGCCAGGACTACAAACATAGTGGTGCCTCTCTGGGCGCGTTGCTCAACTGAGCACATACGCTGCATTGCCGTACACAGAACTCTAAGTCAGAGTCGATACTGGGCCACCACACGTGGAATCTGGCTATCGCTTTCATCGTTACTATACCAGGGTGTGTGCTGTGGGGATCTGAGATGAACGTCTCCCTGCCCTTTTTTGGTAGCACTACGCGGTTACCCCACAACAGGCAGTCTGCCTGAATGGACAGCTCGTTGGAACGGCTGGAACAGCTTGATTGGCTCTTGCATTTCAACGGGGATGCTGGCCCAGCTCCCATGCAGTACACAGTTTTTTTTACTAGGGACAGCAGAGGATCTTGGCTGGTCCAAGTCCTAATCTGGCGGGCCGTGGCAGGTGAGTTATCATTTTCAAACGCTTCTATGACCATCAACAAGTTTGCAGGCTGCGCCATTTCCACCCCCGTGGTGGACAATGGTAGTCGACTGAGAGCATCCGTACAGTTCTCGGTGCCTAGCCTGTGGCGGATGGTATAGTTATACGCTGATAGCGCGAGTGCCCACCTTTGTATACGGGCTGAGGCATTAGTATTTATCCCCTTGTTTTCAGCGAACAGCGATGTGAGGGGCTTGGTATCGGTTTCCAGATCAAATCTGAGGCCAAACAGATACTGATGCGTTTTCTTTACCCCGAACACACATGCTAATGCCTCTTTCTCAATCATGCTGTAGGCCCTCTTGGCCTTAGACAAGCTCCTGGAAGCATAGGCGACAGGTTGCAACTTCCCCACAATGTTAGCTTGTTGTAATACACACCCCTACGACAACGCATCACATGCTAGCACAAGTCTTTTACACGGGTTATACAATACAAGCAGCTTATTGGAGCATAAAATGTTTCTGGCTTTCTCAAAAGCAATTACTTGTTTTTTTCCCCATACCCAGTTCTCACCTTTGTGCAATAACACATGTAGGGGCTCTAAAAGGGTGCTTAACCCTAGTAGGAAGTTACCAAAATAGTTGAGGAGTCCCAGGAACGACCGCAGCTCCGTGACGCTCTGTGGCCTGGGCGCGTTCCTGATAGCCTCTGTCTAAGCATCTGTGGGCCGAATGCCGTCCGCCGCGATCTTTCTCCCCAAAAACTCCACTTCTGTTGCCATGAAGACGCATTTCGACCTCTTCAGCTGCAGCCCTACGCGATCCAGTCGCTGGATGACCTCCTCCAGGTTTTGTAGGTGCTCGATGGTGTCCCGACCCGTGACCAATATGTCGTCCTGAAAGACCACCGTGTGTGGCACCGACTTGAGTAGGCTCTCCATGTGTCTCTGGAAGATCGCTGCAGCCGACCGAATTCCAAACGGGCATCTGTTGTAGATGAACAGTCCCTTGTGCGTGTTGATGCAGGTGAGGCCCTTCGAATACCCCTCCAGCTACTGCGTCATATAGGCCGAAGTCAGGTCGAGCTTGGTGAACAGATTGCCTCCTGCCAGCGTCGCAAATAGGTCGTCTGCCTTAGGTAGCAGGTATTGGTCCTGTAGCGAGAAACGATTAATAGTTACTTTATAATCGCCGCAAATCCTGACCGTGCCATCACTTTTGAGTACTGGAACAATTGGGCTGGCCCACTCGCTGAATTCCACTGGGGAGATGATGGCCTTGCGTTGCAGCCTGTCCAGCTCGATTTCCACTCTCTCCCTCATCATGTGAGGTACCGCTCGCGCCTTGTGGTGAATGGGTCATGCCTCTGGGACCAAGTGGATCCGCACCTTCGCCCCGGAAAAGTTTCAAACTCCTGACTCAAAGGGAAGGAAATTTGTTAAGAACCTGGGTACATGAGGCCTCATCAACATGTGATAGCGCTCGGATGTCATCCCAGTCCAGCGGATTTTGCCCAGCCAGCTCCTTCCAAGCAGTGTGGGGCCATCGTCCGGAACAATCCAGAGTTGCAGTTCATGCACCGTGCCCTCGTAGGTGACCTTGACCATGGCGCTGCCCAGGACAGTGATAAGCTCTTTGGTGTACGTTCTCAGTTTCGTGTGGATGGGGCTCAGGGCTGGTCTGAATGCTTTGTTGCACCACAGTCTCTCAAACATCTTTCTACTCATGATGGATTGGCTAGCGCCAGTGTCCAGTTCCATGGCTACGGGTAAGCCATTCAATTTTACGTTTAGCATTATAGGTGCACATTTCGTCGAAAATGTGTGCACTCCATGTACTTCAGCATCTGCCTCCTCTCTCTGAGGCTCGAAATTGCTTTGATCCACCATGGACCGATCTTCCTCTGCCACGTGGTGGTTAGCAGGTTTTGCAGAGCTTGCAGCTCGTTTGCAAGCTCGTTGGAGGTGCCCCATTGTTCCACAGCTCTTGCAAACATACCCTTTGAAGCGGCATGAATAGGCTGAATGGAAGCCTCCACAACGCCAACAAGGTATGAATTGCCTTGCATTCATCCTTTGTTGAGGATTCTGACTCATCTGGGTCACCTGAGGCCTATTGGCAGTTGCTGACTCATGGGTTCTGCCCTTTACATTTCTGCTCGCAAACACAGTTCCAGTTAATTTATGAACATTGCTAGCACTTGTGCGCTGAGAGATTTGTTTGGTGTCACTGGTGGACATAAACGTCTGTGCTATCGCAATGGCCTTACTGAGGGTCGGTGTCTCTACAGTCTCAAGTTTTCATAGGATGGTCTCGTGGCCAATTCCCAGTACAAAAAAGTCTCTGAGCATTTGCTCCAGGTAGCCATCAAACTCACATTGTCCTGCAAGTGGCCTTAGCTCGGCGACGTAGCTCGCCACTTCCTGACCTTCAGATCGCTGGCATGTGTAGAACAGATACCTCGCCATCAGCACGCTTTCCCTCAGGTTAAGATACTCCCGAACCAGTGTACACAGCTCCTCATACGACTTATCTGTGGGTTTCACCAGAGCCAGAAGATTCTTCATGAGGCTGTAGGTCGGTGCCCCGCAGACCGTGAGGAGGACCGCTCTCCTTTTTGCAGTGCTTCCTTCTCCGTCCAGCTCGTTGGCTACAAAGTACTGGTCTAGCCCTTCGACATCGGCTTCCCAGTCCTCACCCTCCGAGAACTTCTCCAGGATGCCCACAATTTGCTGCATCTTTGCGTTGGATTCATATTCTCGTCGCCAGTTATTGTGTTCCTAACATAGATGAGGCTGCACACAGGGAGGTTAAAGTAACAGTGACCTCAGTCTTACAGACACTCCAGAGTGAGGAACAGGCTCGAGGGGCCGGCTTATATACAGTGCTGCCAAGGGATGCTGGGATCCCTTGGGATTTCAGGGGATGAGCTCCCTGATGGCGGAACATGGGAGTGCATGCTTTACAGATACACAAGAAAAACGTTATAATGATATTACGCACACAGTTCAGAGTGACGTCAGATAACGGGCTATTTTATAGCAAGGCTTTGAGAGCATTTGTCACACTCTAGGTATCGCACTTTGTAGAAATGCTAATCATTTACAACGGAGCATTTTTAGGAAAGAATACTGAGCAGAAAAAAAGCGTTATCGCCCGCTATTTTTCACGACCTTGGGATAATTCAAAGGGGTTGTTGAAGTAACAAGGAAGATCCAATTGACAGATATTTCCAGTAACAATAAGTAGCTCGCCCATTGGCCGATTTAGATCATTTCCACACAGAGTATCCAAACAGTGGCCTTAAAGGGACAGGCTTACAATTACGTGCGAGCAAATATGGGAACAGTAGCATAGTGGTTATGTCACTGGGCCAGTAATCCAGAGACCTGGACTAATGATCTGTAGACATGAGTTCAAATCCCACCATGGCAGCAGGGGAATTTAAATTGCTCATTAAACAAATCTGGAATGAAAAAGCTGGAAGGAAATCTGCTGCCCTTACCTGGCCTGGCCTACATGTGACTCCAGACCCACAACAATGCGGTTGTGCCTTAACTGGCCCTCTGAAATGGCCAAGCGAGCCACTCAATTGTTTCAAATACAGCTGCAAAAAAACTTTACTCCGCAAGGACAGCAGCGGTTCATGGCGGCTGCTTACCACTATCTTCTTGAGGGCAATTTGGGATGGGCAATAAATGCTGGGCTTGCTAGCAACCACCCACAGCAGGATAATGAATATTAAAAAAAAAAACAAGAGATCCACGAGTACTCTTAAAAGTTCAGGGGGTCGAGTTTCCGCTTTGAGCGCGGAAATGTAACTTGCGCTCTGCATTCTGCAATCTTTTGGGCAAATTGTGCTGAGAAAAACAGCGCAACTGAGCGGAAAGTCCAGGCCCAGATCTTTGTCATTTTCCTTTTGGGGCGGGGGGAGCGGTGGGGGGGGGGAAATTATTGGAATGTAATCTTTATGAGCACAGTTCTGGTCTCCATATTACTTGGCTTGGCCATTTCAGAGGACCAGTTAAGAGACAACCGCATTGTTGTGGGTCTGGAGTCACATATAGGCCAGACCGGGTAAGGACGGCAGGTTTCTTTCCAGTTTTTTTCATATAGAGGCACGGGAGAAGGCACAAAAAAGATTTTGAAGGATGTTACCAGAACTGAGGGGTTATAACTACCTAGAAAGACTGAACAGGCTGGGTCTCTTTTCTCTAGAAAATAGAAGGCTGAGGGGTGACCTAATAGAGGTCTTTAAAATGATAAAGGGGTTCGATAGGATAGAACAGAGAAGATATTTCCACTTGTTGGGGGGGGGGGGGTGGAGACCCAAACTAGGGGCCATAAATATAAGATAGTCACTAATAAATCTAATATGGAATTCAGGAGAAGGTCTTTACCCAGAGCGTGGTTAGAATGTGCAACTCGCTGCCACAGGGAGTGGTTGAGGCGAATTGCACAGATGCGTTCCAGGGGAAGCTAGATAAACACATGAGGGAGAAAGGAATCGAAGGATATGCAGATAGGGTTAGAGGAAATAGAGTGGGAGGAGCCTCGTGGGGAGCGTAAACACTGGCAGGGACCAGTTGGACCGAATGACCTGTTTCTGTACATTCGATGTAATTCTATGTAATTTATCTAAACTGTACGCATTTACGTGGGGCCTTGCTGTCTCTACCACTGCATGAAGAAAATGAAAATATAAGTTAGCAGACAGAGCTCGGAGCGAGTTACATACCCGTGTGGACGGGGGAGCTGTGTGAGGCGGTGATAAATGCGGCTCAAGTGTGCTCATGTCAGCCCCGTTAGCCATCTCTTGTTTCCTGTCAAAGAAAAGGAAAAAGCGGTGAGGACACGAGAAAGCACGAAACGACAAAAGGCCATTGAGCCCATCAAGCCCACTCCTTCCACAGGCTGTGACCCCTTGGTCTTTACAGTGCACTCTGCCCCAACTCGTTCCCTTCCTCGGGGGAAAAGTTCTGCATTCGTATTCCCCGATCCCCAAAGACAATCGGATGAAACTGCGGGATATTTATCCACCCCATGATGTCCACTTCACCAAATCTCCCCCTTCCCCTCCGTAGAAACATATAAAATTCTGACGGGATTGGACAGGTGAGATGCAGGAAGAATGTTCCCGATGTTGGGGAAGTCCAGAACCAGGGGTCACAGTCTAAGGATAAGGGGTAAGCCATTTAGGACCGAGATGAGGAGAAACTTCTTCACTCAGAGAATTGTGAACCTGTGGAATTCTCTACCACAGAAAGTTGTTGAGGCCAGTTCATTGGATATATTCAAAAGGGAGTTAGATGTGGTCCTTACGGCTAAAGGGATCAAGGGGTATGGAGAGAAAGCAGGAATGGGGTATTAAAGTTGCAAAAATGATCAGCCTTGATCATATTGAATGGTGGTGCAGGCTCGAAGGGCTGAATGGCCTACCCTGCACCTATTTTCTATGTTTCTATGTTTCTATTTCTCCCTTCCCCCCACCCACCCACTGTCAGCCTCAGGAGCACAGACGCCTTGCTCTCCTGTGAAAGAAGGATATGTATTTCTATTGCATTTTTCACCACTTCAGGGTGTCCCAAAGCGCTTTACAGTCAATGAAGTACTTTGTATTTCGAAGTGTAGTCACTGTTGCAATGTAGGAAACGCAGCAGCCAATTTGCACACAGGAAGCTCCCACAAACAACAATGTGATCATGAGCAGATAATCTGTTCTTTTGATGTTGGTTGAGGGATAAATATTGACTAGAACTCTCCTGCTCTTCTTCAGAATAGTGCAGTGGGATCTTTTGCGTCGACTGGCGAGAGCAGACGGGGCCTCGGATTAACATCTCTTCTGAAAGACGGCATCTCCAACAGTGCAGCACTCCCTCAGCACTGCACTGGAGTGTCAGCCTAGATCTTGTGCTCAAGTCCCTGGAGTAGGACTTGAACCCACAACCATCTGACTCGGAGATGAGTGTGTTACCCACTGAGCCACAGCTGCTGCGTATTTGTGATTATAAGAATATGACAAATGGTGTTTACCGAATCCATTAAGACACTTGCCAAACTCTTTTGCGTAAAAAGGGCTGCTCACCGTAGGTAAGGGCAATTCATTGCTCTTAGCAACAAAGCTAATCATTCATGAAAGAATGACCCATTAACAGGCACATAAAACAGCTGATTACTTGCTATTTGTTTCACACCGGGAATCATACAGCGCGTGTGCTCTCATTCCAAGCAATTTGCCCAGGCAGCGTTGCGCAGAGACGGAGGAACAGAGAGTCTGTTTCTAAGGCAATCTCATTAGGGACAATTTAAGGCTGGCTATTGATTATCCACTGGGTAATTGGTCTGTTTGCTCATCGTGCTCCCTATGCTTGTTTCCACCTCTCAAATTAACAGCAGCGCCAAGAACTACCCGGGCCTGTGTCACTGCAACAAACTCTATAATGCGCGTGCTGTGAGTTTGGACTCGCTTTGCGCAGTTTAAGACTTGTCAAGTGAGGGGGAAGAACGGGACATGTTAAAGTTGATCCAATCCGCTGTTCTGCAGCACCACTGTAAAGTGCAAGCACCCTATTCGGAACTCCTTCACGGCAAACGAGCCAAAGGTGGGCAGGGGAAACGTTTCAAGGACACCCTCAAAGTCTCCCTGCTAAAATGCAACATCCTCACTGACACCTGGGAGTCCCTGGCCAAAGACCGCCCTAAGTGGAGGAAGAGCATCCGGGAGGGCGCTGAGCACCTCGAGTCTCGTCGCCGAGAGCGCGCAGAAATCAAGCGCAGGCAGCGGAAGGAGCGTGCGGCAAACCAGACTCCCCACCCACCCTTTCCTTCAACCACTGTCTGTCCCACCTGTGACAGGGACTGCAATTCCCATATTGGGCTGTACTGTCACCTAGGGACTCATTTTTAGAGTGGAAGCAAGTCTTCCTCGATTCCGAGGGACTGCCTATGATGATGATGAAGTAAAGTGGAGGGGGGCAGGTTTAAAGGAGGACACTTTCAAATGGCTGTAACTACATTCCTTAATTGCGACCTCCTTATTTGGCTGTGATTTACTGCCCCCCTCCACCCCCACTCACCCCCTCTCCCCTACCCACCCTCCCCCCCCCCCCCGGGTGATGGTTGTGGGCGGGGTCACGCACAATGAGAAAACAAAGGGGTCCAGTGGCACCAAACGGCACTGGTGACCTCTGACCTTCGGCGGCCAGCAGATAGCGGCGCGCCTCTGGGAAAACGCCGCTGCTTGCTGTGGCGCCCATGGTTAAGTTACGGCACTCCCGCTGACACAGGTTGAGCGTCCGAAATCCGGAAACCTCAGGACCGAGGCCGTTCCGGGTATTTCCGGAATTTAGAACATCTTTGCCTGGGCCAAGGCAGGTGGGGTTGGGCAGCTGAGGTAAGGGGGAGGGCAGGGGAGGGAAGGAAGGAGGCCCCCCCCCAACCCCCAGCGGCAGAGCTGCAGCGTAACTGGGAAAACTGGGGAGCGAGATGTTCTAAATTCCGGAAATACCCGGAATCCGGAACGGCCTCGGTCCTGAGGTTTCCGGATTTCGGTCCCCAGTTTTCGGTATGGGGGTTACATAGATTGCACGGCGCAGAAACAGGCCCTTCGGCCCACCTGGTCTGTGCCGGTGTTTGTGCTCATCCAAGCTTCCTCTATCTCACCCGAGCTGCACATCCGGCCAAATTTTATTACATCGGAAAGACGACACAGAAACAGGCCATTTGGCCCAACCAGTCCATGCCGGCGTTTATGCTCCACTCGAGCCTCCTCCCGTCTTTCCTCATCTGAATCTATCAGCATAACCCTCTATTCCCTTCTCCCTCATATGCTCGTCCAGCCTCCCCTTAAATGCATCGATACTATTCGCCTCAACCACTCCCTGTGGTCGCGAGTTCCACATTCTCACCACTCTCTGGGTAAAGAAGTTTCTTCTGAATTCCCTCTTGGATTTCTTGGTGACTATCTTATATTGACGGCCTCTGATCCACAAGTGTTTGTTTTGACCATGGAGTTACTGCGCTAACAAGCCATCAAAGCACTGCTTATTCCCAGACCGCGAGCATGGGCAGGTGAAGTTGATCTCCGCCAGTGGTGAGTGAGCGAGGCCCACAGAGCATCGCCGGCCTGCTTTACACCGCGCCCAATGTTCTTTCCCGAGGGGCTGAAAGGTGTGGCTCGTACGCTACGGGCCCGTGTCGCACAATTACCGAAGACCAAGTTCACCAGCGGTGACTTGCATTCTGGTCTCATTACATGGGAATCGAGGATTTCTACCTTTTGGCGGGGGGGGGGGGGGGGGGGGGGGGTGAGGGGGGCGGGGGGCGAGAATGCATTCTGCAATTCCATCCATTTTTCCCCATGAAAATCAGCCTTGTGTTTAGCTTATTTACCAGTAAGTTTAACATCGGGAGATGAAATGCTTTTGATCTTGAGTCAATCCATGTTCTTGGCCTGATCATTGAGTGATGTCCCAGGTTTCTTGTTGGTAACAACATCAGTCAGCAATACAAAGAACTTTTATCCAACTCCTACAATAACTGGACTCTGGAAAGTGCATTGCTCTGACCCTTACTATACCCTCTTAAAGAGCAGGCTAATTTGCCCCCCGCATCGTTTCCTACATTACAACAGTGACTACACTCAAACGCTTTGAGTCGTCCGGTGGTCATGAAAGGTGCTATAGAAATCTCTTTCTTTCTTTCTTTCCCTTTTACCAGTTGTCCCCTCTCCTTATGGTACCCACCCCATACAGTGGCACAGTTCCACACGTTCCTTCCAATACTACCTCCATATGTCAGAGATTGTTGGCCGTTCATTTAACTGTCGGGAGTGAAGGAATGGCCATCGCTTTTGAAACTGTTCAGGGGCGGAAATCCTGTCTGATTCCTCCCTCCTGAGAGTAGGGTGTTAAGGGCTCTTGTAGCACGATTCACTTAATGAATTTCTGGCTTACAATGTCCTTTCTGTCGGTGCCTCTCCAAACTGATTGGCGACAGAGATGCACTAGCCGTGACTGGCGACCACGACAGTGATTGTGATCTGCTCCCCTCCACGTGTCAAAGACATGCTGAGTGTTTCTGAACCCCAATCACAGTGCTTTATGTTTTCTCTTTGGCCACACGGATGCTGCAACTGTAGCATTGCTGTGAGGTGGTTTTGCTTTTCGCTGACTCTACAATTAGAAACATAGAAACATAGAAAATAGGTTCAGGAGTAGGCCATTCAGCCCTTCTAGCCTGCACCGCCATTCAATGAGTTCATGGCTGAACATGAAACTTCAGTACCCCCTTCCTGCTTTCTCGCCATAACCCTTGATCCCCCGAGTAGTAAGGACTACATCTAACTCCTTTTTGAATATATTTAGTGAATTGGCCTCAACTACTTTCTGTGGTAGAGAATTCCACAGGTTCACCACTCTCTGGGTGAAGAAGTTTCTCCTCATCTCGGTCCTAAATGGCTTACCCCTTATCCTCAGACTGTGACCCCTGGTTCTGGACTTCCCCAACATTGGGAACATTCTTCCTGCATCTAACCTGTCTAAACCCGTCAGAATTTTAAACGTTTCTATGAGAGCCCCTCTCATTCTTCTGAACTCCAGTGAATACAAGCCCAGTTGATCCAGTCTTTCTTGATAGGTCAGTCCCGCCATCCCGGGAATCAGTCTGGTGAATCTTCGCTGCACTCCCTCAATAGCAAGAATGTCCTTACTCAAGTTAGGAGACCAAAATTGTACACAATACTCCAGGTGTGGCCTCACCAAGGCCCTGTACAACTGTAGCAACACCTCCCTGCCCCTGTATTCAAATCCCCTCGCTATGAAGGCCAACATGCCATTTGCTTTCTTAACCGCCTGCTGTACCTGCATGCTAACCTTCAATGACTGATGTACCATGACACCCAGGTCTCGTTGCAACTCCCCTTTTCCTAATCTGTCACCATTCAGATAATAGTCTGTCTCTCTGTTTTTACCACCAAAGTGGATAACCTCACATTTATCCACATTATACTTCATCTGCCATGCATTTGCCCACTCACCTAACCTATCCAAGTCACTCTGCAGCCTAATAGCATCCTCCTCGCAGCTCACACTGCCACCCAACTTAGTGTCATCCGCAAATTTGGAGATACTGCATTTAATCCCCTCGTCTAAATCATTAATGTAGTTATAGTGCAAGTGCAGCTTAAAACCAGCCAGGGCCCGACCTGATCCTAGAATGAAGCCTGGCAGAGGGAGTGTCACTTAGCTATGGCTGGCTCAGTGGGTAGCACTCTCACCTGAGTCAGAAGATTGTGGGTTCAAGTCCCACTCCAGAGACTTGACCACAAAATCTAGGCTGACACTCCAGTGCAGTACTGAGGTAGTGCTGCACTGTCGGAGGTGCCATCGTTCAGATGAGACGTTAAACCGAGGCCCCGTCTGCCCTCTCATGTGGACGTAAAAGATCCCATGGCACTATTTCTAAGAAGAGCAGGGGAGTACTCCCCGGTGTCCTGGCCAATATTTATCCCTCAACCAACATCACTAAGACACATGATCTGATCATTATCACATTGTTGTTTGTGGGACCTTGCAATGCACAAATTGGCTGCCGCGTTTCTTAAATCTCAACAGTACTGCACTTCAAAAGTACTTCATGGACTGTAAATCAGATGCTATTTAAATGCAAGTTCTTTGCTTCGTTCTGGAGTCAGGTTGGCCATGAACTTTGAAGAGGTGCAGCATTGGAGTGTAGTGGAGCTGGTCATTGTGCAGATATGGATGCGAAAGGGCATTCACCCCATCTTACTTCCTCCCTCCAAAAAGTACAGTTGCCTCATCACATCCACTTTTTCCATTCACTCCGATTGCCACTGTTGACGTGGAACCGGCAGTCATCATAGGAGCACAGGAATTGCTAGAAAAAAGACCAAGGTCCATCTAGCTCGCCTCGTACCATCCTGGTATGCGCAGGATGCAATGACAATGGAGTTCTTGGTTAATCACGCAATCAATCTCCATCAAGTAGCGTGTGGACAGACCCAGGCGTGGTGGGAGAAAAGTTTCCAGCGGTGCAGAGCTTTAGAAACCTTAACTCACCACACGCCATGTCTCAAATCACCCATACACTCACTCCCAAAAATGTTACTTTCGGAAAGAAATCGATCTGATTTTCATTTGCATGAATCAACACTAACTGCTTCCACCGTCTCCCCAGGGAGTCTGCAAACGTATCAGAAGTGAACAAAGAGGCACTCACTTAATGAAATAAACTTTAAAAAAAAGAAGAAAAATGGGCATTTAGCCTCCTCCCCTCCCCTCCCTACCCCAGACTCCTGAAACAATCAGCTATTTCACGGGCAGAATCCATGGGAAAACTCTCATTATTGGGGAGGGGAGTCACAGCTCACACCGGTGTCACACCCACTGCCACATTGCAGGTTTAATAAGGCAGCGGCCAATCACCAAGTGATCAGAGCTCGGCGGAAGACAACCTGCAACTTACAGCCACTCAATCAAAAGGTCCATCCTGGCATCCTGAGGAGCTCTGACCTCGCACACATTCATTAAATAACTTGTGCCATTGCCATCTCATGTTTGCCCATCCTCCCTTTTGTCTCTCGAATCTCTCCTGCCTTCCACCCCATCACCGACCTTCCCTTTTGTTCTGTCCTCCCCTCCCCTCTTTCCCTGCCCCTGCACTGCCTTAAGAACCCGTTACATCTTGAACTTTTCCCATTCTGATGAAGAGTCACAGACCCGAAACATTAACTCTGTTTCTCACTCCACAGATGACTTGCTGAGTATTTCCAGTATTTTCTGTTTTTATTATTAATTAAATTACTGGGTTTGGTGAAATGTCCCAGGTGTTTTAAATGGTTAAAATGACAATCCCCTAAGCTCAGCGACCCGATCAAGATTTTTTTTTAAAAAAAGAGGTTTAAACCTTAGCACAAAAATCTAGGCTGACACTCCAGTGCAGTGCTGTGGGAGGGTTGTACTGTCGGAGGTGCCGTCTTTCGGATTAGACGTTAAACCATCTGCTCTCTCAGGTGGATGCAAAAGATCCCATGACACTATTTCGAAGAAGAGCAGGGGAGTTATCCCCGGTGTCCTGGCCAATAGTTATCCCTCAAGCAACATAACAAGAACAGATTATCTGGTCATTATCACATTGCTGTTTGTGGGAACTTGCTGTGCGCAAAATGGCTGCCGCATTTCCCACTTAACAACAGTGACTACACTTCGAAATATTGGCTGTAGGGTGGCACGGGTGGTCATGAAAGGCGCTATATAAATGCAAGTCTTTGTTTTTGTTTTACTCCTTCAGTACTGCACTGCTGCAGCAGTCCAGATTACGTGCTCAAGGCCCCAGATTGGGGCGTGAATCTGCAACCTTCTGACTCAGTGTCGAGAGTACTACCCCAGCGAGCTAAGGCTGGCAATGTCCCAGCATATGAATGTTACGTACAACGCAACAATCCTGCAGCCAAATGCTGGCAGGTGCAAACTGTGGCCTCCAACATAACACAAACCAGGGGTTCATCTGGCAGATTTGGAGTCATCTATCTTCGGAGAATGACCTCTTCCTCAGACCCCCGACGATGCATAAACGGGGGCCCTGGACATATTAATGTGCTCCGTACTGTAATCTTTTTTTTTCCTCTTACGGTGTCCAAATGCAGTGTTATTGCTAAGGGGAGTACTTAAGGTATCATTATCATTATCCAGTCTCTCAAAGACATCATGAAACTATTAGAGAAAATGAAATGTTGCTAGATATGGAAGTAAGCAGTCCATTTATTGAAAAATGAGACCAAACGGTTGAAAACCCTGCGATAGATAATGCTTTGTATTGAATTACATTCTGGAAAACTAAAACATTCTTCCTTTGAAATATTTCTTGTCAGTGCAATTTTTTCTCTCTCTAAACGTTGCAATGGTATCACTTAGATTGTTTGTATGGCCAGTGCAACCAGGTTCCTCATTTGACAGCCCGTCACATCTGCTCCTTGTGAAAGCAAGACTTGCAGTTACATAGCGCCTTTCACAACCACCGGACATGTTTTACAGCCAATGAAGTACTTTTGGAGTGTCGTCACTGTTGTAATGTGGGAAACGCGGCAGACAATTTGCGCACAGCAAGCGATAATGACCAAAAAAATCTGTTTTTTTTAATGTTGATTGAGGGATAAATATTGGCCAGGACACCGAGGATAACTCCCCTGCTCTTCTTCGACATAGTGCCACGTCCACTTGAGAGGGCAGACGGAGCCTCGGTTTAACGTCTCATCCAAAAGACGGCACCTCTGTCAGTGCAGTACTCCCTCAGCACTGCAGTGTCAGCCTAGATTTATTTGTGCTCGAGTCCCTGGAGTGGGACTTGAACCCACAACCTTGTGACTCAGAGGCGACGGTGCTACCCACTGAGCCACAGCAGAGAGACACCGAAACATTCAGGTCAAAGGTAACCCTCTGCTTTTTGCTATGAAAACAGCGGGCTGGGCAGCATCTGTGGAGAGAGAAACACTCCCAGCACTTCATTAGTGAGTGGACTTTCGGGGGCCCGTTACCGGCCATGCGGCGGAATCGAGTGGTCGCCGCGTTGCAGTCCTTTGGCCGCCCCGACCCAAATTCACCTCGGGGACTTTTTGGCCTGTCCCCATCTCCGCCTCGCCAGCGCGTCCCGCCGATCTCCCACACCTCCAGCACACTCCGCCCCAAATATACCTGCAAAAACCTTCGCTCTGCCGCCGACAGCTATTTCTGTCGGTGCACCTTGTTCTGTGCGAGCGGCACGGCAGCGCGGCGGCCCTTCAAGGGGAGGGCGCACTGCCGTGGCCGCCATGTTTTTTTTTTTTTTTGCCGGCCGACTTCCCGATCGACCGGCCAATTATTGCCCACGGGGTTCAACCGGGCCGCCAACAGGCAGTCTGGCAATCTTGAGTGCCTGGCCGCTGGACCGGCCGAAACCCTCCCTGGTGGCCCAGTGGGCTCGAACCTACAGAATCGCCGATTCTCTTCCCTGTAAATGAGGGGAGAGCGCGTGGTGACGCACACGCGCACTGACGTCACCACCGCTCCGCGAAAAAAACCCGGCAAAAACCTGAATGTCGGTCAGGAGGCGACCTCTTCCCATGCGGCGGTAAAAGCAGGTAAGAAATCATTGGTGCGGCGGGTTTCTGGCGTGCCTGAATTCCGGCCCCTCGGTTTTGTTTTGGTGCCAGTATCTGAACATCGTCGGCAAGTGGAGCAATGGTAATTCAATCTGATCACCCGTGTCTTGCTCGACATTCCGAAGCCAGGGTCCACTGGTCCATTTTTGATGCTGTAGACAAATTGAGCCAGTAGGCTGACACTCCCAGTGCAGTGCTGAGGGAGCGCTGCACTGTCGGAGGTGCTGTCTTTCGAGCGAGACGCTAAACCGAGGCCCCGTCTGCCCTCTCAGGTGGGCACAAAAGATCCCATGGCACTATTTCGAAGAAGAGCAGGGGGGAAGTTATCCCCGGTGTCCTGGGCACAATATTTATCCCTCAATCAATATCACAAAAACAGATTATTTGGTCATGATCACATTGCTGTTTGTGGGAGCTTGCTGTGCACAAACTGGCTGCCGCGTTTCCCACATGACAACAGTGACTACACGCCAGAAGTACTTCACTGGCTGTAAAGTGCTTTGAGACATCTTTATTTCTTTTCGTCAATGAAAGGTACGCAGACTGCAGAATGGAATTAAGGGAAAGAATCTGCATTTATATAGCGCCTTTCACGACCTCAGGACGTCCCGAAGCACTTTACAGCCAATGAAGTACTTTTGAAGTGTAGTCGCTGTTGTAATGTGGGAAATTCTAAACAATACAATGTTAAGGTGTTGGGGTGAGAGATCTTCAAGGAAAAGGTGATGAGGAACTTCGAGTGAATAGAAAGGAGCAGAGCAAATGTAAACAACAACAACAACTTGTATTTATATAGCACCGTTAACGTAGTAAAACGTCCCAAGGCGCTTCACAGGAGTGTTATAAGACAAAACAGATAAATTTGACACCAAGCCACATAAGAAGATATTACGGCAGATGACCAAACAGGTAGGTTTTAAGGAGCGTCTTAAAGGAGGAAAGAGAGGTGGAGAGGTTTAGGCAGGGAGTTCCAGAGCTTAGGGCCCAAACAGCTGAAAGTGCGGCCACCGATGGTTGAGCGATTATAATCAGGGATGCTCAAGAGGGCAGAATTAGAGGAGCGCAGATATCTAGTGGGGTTGTGGGGCTGAAGGAGATTACAGAGATAGAGAGGGGCGAGGCCATGGAGGGATTTGAAAACAAAGAGTTTTGAAATCGAGGTGTTGCTTAACCGGAAGCCAATGTAGGTCAGCGAGCACAGGGGTGATGGGCGATCGGGACTTGGTGCGAGTTAGGACACGGGCTGCCGAGTTTTGGATGACCTCAAGTTTACGTCGGGTAGAATGTGAGATAAAGCGAAAGGAGTGGCAAAGACTGAAAATTAGAAGAGAAAAAATGGAATCATTAATACCATCATCATCATAGGCAGTCCCTCGAAATCGAGGAAGACTTGCTTCCACTCTAAAAGTGAGTTCTCAGGTGACTGTACAGTCCAATTCAGGAATTACAGTCTCTGTCACAGGTGGGACAGACAGTGGTTGAGGGAAGGGGTGGGTGGGACTGGTTTGCCGCACGCTCCTTCCGCTGCCTGCGCTTAGTTTCTGCATGCTCTTGGCGACGAGACTCGAGGTGCTCAGCGCCCTCCCGGATGCACTTCCTCCACTTTGGGCGATCTTGGGCCAGGGACTCCCAGGTGCCATGGGGATGTTGCACTTTATCAAGGAGGCTTTGAGGATGTCCTTGAAACATTTTCTCTGCCCACCTGGGACTCGCTTGCCGAGTTGGAGTTCCGAGTAGGGCGCTTGCTTTTGGAGTCTTGTGTCGGGCATGCGGACAATGTGGCCCACCCAACGGAGCTGATCAAGTGTGGTCAGTGCTTCGATGCTGGGGATGTTGGCCTGATCGAGAACACTGACCTTGGTGCGTCTGTCCTCCCAGGGGATTTGCAAGATCTTGCCGAGGCAGTATTGGTGGTATTTGACATTTTTCAGCCCAGTTTTCTTTTCTTTCAAAGGTGCACAATTTACCCCATTTAAATGATCGATAAGACTCCAAATACACAATCGAAGGAAGCATTCCACTGCTCCGAGACATCCTGAACAATGCAAGACTGATCAATAAGAACGTATCCTGCATAATGTAGCACAATGTGAGGAGGGGGAAGAATTAGCCTGTGCACAATGTGAGGAGGGGGAAGAGTTAGCCTGCGCACAATGTGTAATGATATTATACATCTGTCTTTTATAACTTTTTTTTTAATGGTTTGGTTACAGTCTGAATTCATTTATTGATAAATCTGTAAAAATAAAGCACACTCACTTGTAGCATCCCGCCGGCCTGTAATCAGAGCTTTTATGAGTTGTGGGGGGTTTGTGCTGCTAACTTGGTCTGGTGGAAGCATTTGCTAGTTTGTTTTTTAATGGGTGTGTGTGCAGTCCTATAAGCCTGAAGGGGGAAAGCTGGATTTCACAGTGGCTGAATACTTTGAAGTGGATCTCTCGAGTCAAAATGCCAGTCCAGCTGCAAACTGGCGTGTGACGGTTTAATGCTGTGAGAGTGATATTTCTCAGACGAGATCACGAGATAAATCTTTTGCGATTAAAGTTTAGCTGGCTGATTCTGCAAAAGACTTTAAGTACTGGACCTCACGGTTATTTAGCTCCCAGGGCATGATAATTCCTTCGAAATAAGCTTCAGAAATGTTCAAGTGCTGAAATTATTTTGGGACAGGTTCTATGCAGGATAAACACGCCGATCCAGTGGAATTTGTTTTGTTGGCAGAGACACTCCTTGACTGAGAAACTGAAGTTGTACCAGGGCGACTCTGCTATCAGTGGGTGTGTGACGGTGATGGCCAGACATGGCTAAAGGGGCACTGCCCAGTATTAACCCTGTCATCTGAAAATAATCGATGGGGACCGGATAGGAAATGGTCCTGGAATAGGGCTTGAACACAAATACTTCTGACTCAGAAAAAACTTGCATTTATATAGCGCCTTTCATGACCACTGGACATCTTAAAGCGCTTTACAGCCAATGGAGAGTGGAGGGGGGGGAGGAGATGGGATAGAGCTAGGGGACGGGGGGGGGGGGAGATGGGATAGAGCTGGTGTGGGAGGTGGGATAGAGCTGGGGGGGGCGGTGGTGGAGATGGGATAGAGCTGGTTTGGGAGATGGGATAGAGCTGGGGGGGGTAGAGATGGGATAGAGCTGATGTGGGAGGTGGGATAGAGCTGGGGGGGGTTGGGGGATTTGGGATAGAGCTGGGGGGTGGTGGAGATGGGATAGAGCTCGTTTGGGAGGTGAGATAGAGCTGGGGAGTGGGGTGGTGGAGATGGGATAGAGCTGGGGGGGGGTGGGGAAGATGGGATAGAGCTGGTGTGGGAGGTGGGATAGAGCTGGGGGGGGGTGGGGAAGATGGGATAGAGCTGGGGGGGTGGTGGAGATGGGATAGAGCTGGTGTGGGAGGTGGGATAGAGCTGGGGGGGGGGCGCGGAAATGGGATAGAGCTGGTTTGGGAGGTGGGATAGAGCTGGGGGGGGGGGGACAGAGGTGGGATAGAGCTGGTGTGGGAGGTGGGATAGAGCTGGGGTTTGGTGGGATGGAGATGTGGGATGGAGCTGGGGTTTGGTGGGATGGAGCTTTGGGAAAGTGGGAGCGAGCCGGTTGGGGAAGAGACGAAAAGGCATCGAGAACATGAAGCATTGATTTCCCCTCCGTGGGTCTCACAACTTTTGGAGTTGGCAAATCAATGCCTCACTGTGTGCATCTGTTGACTGTTGTTGCTCGCTAAGTAGATGGTCTTTAACAGATTAATTAGGAAATTTATACAAAGCTGCTGGCTTCATTAGTGTCTCCATCATTCACGCAGTGCGCAACTTGATGCCAGCACAATACATGACTGCGCCCCGAATTGTCATTCTTTGCTGGGGAGAGCAGGTTTGAACAAGTGACGTGGTGCCCATGCCCATGACTGGTCGATAATCTAATCATAGGCCCCAGATGTTTAAACTGCGAGAGCAAAACGAGATTGGATTACGAGCTTCAAATCACTTCAGTGCATTGGACCCTCATTAACATGCACTGTTAACTGGAAGAGGGTAGTTTAATCAGTTTGGAATCTGTGCTTGTGTGTGCTCTGTCACGGATATGTGCTAACATTCTCACTGAAGCATTAGCAGTTGGGAGCTCATTACTGTAACTTAATCAAGAGATAATTTAAATATTTTAATAAATTTAAATAATTACGCAGGGACATTCTGTGCACCCGCTACCTTCGAACGGTAGGACACAATTCCTGGGGACAGCGCGCAAATCTGTGGGATCACCTCCGCAGATTGATGACATTAATAACGCGTTATGACTCAGGATTGATGACTGTAACCTTATCACAATAACTTTATTGAGGATAAATTTGCAGTCAAATCGCAGAAATTCGGTGGCTTGTACACATCATAAATATTTATTGGTCATTTCAACTTATTCAAAGAGGCACTTGAGGTACTAGGGGCTGTGCAGCCCCCAGGCCGGCAGAGCATCCCGTCAGGTATAGGGAGAGATTCTAACCTATTTTAATATAAAGGCAGCTAGTTCACCCTCAGTTCATTGGCACCTCATGGAGCAGGGCAATGTTGCTGAAAATTGTGCCACCTGCCCTTGGCAAGACCTTGGCATCACCGGAAGAGTTATCAAACTCTTATTTCACCCACCTGTCTTTCGGATGTGACATCAAACCGAGGCCCCGTCTGCTCCCTTCAGTGGACCGAAGAGATCCCATGGCACGATTTCGAAGAAGAGCAGGGGAGTTTCCCCGGGTGTCCTGGGCCAATAGTTATCCCTCAACTAACAACACTGAGGCAGGTTGTCTGCTCGCTATCACATTGCTGTTTGTGGGAGCTTGCTGTGCGCAAACTGGCTGCCGCGTTTCCCACATTACAACAGTGACTACACTTCGAAAAAGTACTTCATTGGTTGTAAAGTGCTTTGGGACGTCCGGTGGTCGCGAACGGCGCTATATAAATGTGAGTATTTCTTTTCTTTATATATTAAGGCAATCCAGGGATATGGGGTGAGGGCGGGAAAGTGGAGTTGCGGTAGAAGATCAGCCAAGATCTTATTGAATGGTGGAGCAGGTTCGAAGGGCTGAATGGCCCACTCCTGCTCTTATTTCTTATGATCTTATAACTACAGGGGAAACGCTGCCCGGACCACTCACACGCTCCCCATGATGTCCATGTTGGTAAATGTACTGCCTGGCATTGAACAGAGCCATATATTTATCCTCGCAGGTCGGGGCCTTAAAAGGAGGAGCAGCCTGGCGACACACCACTACAAGGCTTAGCGCGAGCCAGTCCGAGAGGGCGACGGCTGTGAAAAGGGCGACTCGATTGGACATCACCAAAATCCAGGTCGCTGATTGGAGCGCGAGCAAGTACAGCAGGAGCAGCGAGGTCGGGGCGTAGGAGCGGCAGGAGTTTGTAGAGGGACGTGATCGGGGCCCAGGAGAGGCGAGAGTTCGGGGCCCAGAAGAGGCGAGGGCCAGCCCACACACTGCGCTGTGCGCGCGCACTCGGTCCGTGCAGCAGTGCAGGTCTCCAGTCGTCTTGATTAAGCCTCGCCACTGGACCAAGACCTAGCTCTGTCAAGCCCGTGTGGTGGCTGGTGTACAACGGCCACCACACGTTAAAACAAAATCCACGCACAGGTAGTTCGGGATCTGGAATGTCAGGTTCTTCATTGAAACACCTGTGAACTCGTTCCTCTTTGGTGTGGAAGCAAGTCATCCTCGGTATGAGGGATCACCTAAGAGAAGAGATATTTATCCTTATTTGTGCCCTGGCCTATCTTTATCCCTCAACCAACATCCCAAAAATAAAACAGATTATCTGGTCATTATCACATTGCTGTTTGTGGGAGCTTGCTGTGCGCAAATTGTCTGCCGTGTTTCCTACATTACAACAGTGACTACACTTCATTGGCTGTAAAACGCTTTGAGACATCTCGATGTCATGAAAGGCGCTATATAAATGCAAGTTTTTTTTTTGTTACAGAACAAGGAGGTTCCGGGGACGGCCTATGCTGAGTTACTGCCTGTTGAGCTTCAGACCATACGAACTAGTGGCGGACGGGTAAAGACCCTCTGGTCCATCCAGCGTGTCCCACACAACGGCAATACTTTGTGCATCGCAATCACACCTGAAAGCCACGTCATCTCCGGGGAGGAGCAAAGAAACCAGATAAAAACCCAGGGCCAATTTGGAGAGGGGAAAAGTCAAAAATCCCTCTCTGTGACCTCCCTTGTTAATGTCTTTGGATGCTCTGATAACGACTCCACGAGGCAATGTATTGTACGTGAACTATAGTGACCTTAGTCCATTTAATGTAACTCCAGAGTGAGGATCACCCCTGGTGGCCTGCCTTTTATACTAGGCCTGGCCCACCTGTACAGGTAACCTACAAGTCTCCCACTGCACTGCCCTCTGGTGGCGCACCTTAGTGACCATACAGTTGGTGCACAAGTTTCCCATCGTAGTGCCCCACAGGTTCACAATTCTCTGAGTGAAGAAGTTTCTCCTCATCTCGGTTCTAAATGGTTTACCCCTTACCCTTAGACTGTGACCCCTGTGTTCTGGACTTCCCCAACATCGGGAACATTCTTCCTGCATCCAACCTGTTCAATCCCATCAGAATTTGATATGTTTCTATGAGATCCCCTCTCATCCTTCTAAACTCCAGTGTACATAAGTCTAGTCGATCCAGTCTTTCTTCATATGTCAGTCCTGCCATCCCGGGAATCAGTCTGGTGAACCTTCGCTGCATATGTAATAGTACAGGCAGTAACATGTCTAGATACACGACACCCCTTAGATCGAAACTGGTCCCGGATTTCAGCAACCCCAAGTTGAGGTGGAGATGGGGGGGGATGAGGCGGGCGAGGGGGGGGGGGGGGAAGAGGAGAAAACCAAGCCTGCTTTACTGCTCCTGATCAGTATCCCGTGATCCCGTGCTGCATGCGGAAGACATTGAGCGAGGATGGGATCAGATCCCACAGGCACGCCTCTCACAGTCAAATAGCACACAGACTGGCTGCTTGGGCGAGGTGCTGGAGGGTGCCAGGGAATTGTACCCAGCATAGAAACCCCTTGATCTCTTTAGCCGTAAGGGCCACACCTAACTCCCTTTTGAATATATCTGTATATATCTCAACAACTTTCTGTGGTAGAGAATTCCACAGGTTCACAATTCTCTGAGTGAAGAAGTTTCTCCTCATCTCGGTTCTAAATGGTTTACCCCTTACCCTTAGACTGTGACCCCTGTGTTCTGGACTTCCCCAACATCGGGAACATTCTTCCTGCATCCAACCTGTTCAATCCCATCAGAATTTGATATGTTTCTATGAGATCCCCTCTCATCCTTCTAAACTCCAGTGTACATAAGTCCAGTCGATCCAGTCTTTCTTCATATGTCAGTCCTGCCATCCCGGGAATCAGTCTGGTGAACCTTCGCTGCACTCCCTCAATAGCAAGAACGTCCTTCCTCAGATTAGGAGCATGGGCCAATGCCCTCCGCAGAGAAGGAAAGAAGCAGTCACTCTGGGTTTGCCCCCTCCCCTTTGCAGTGTTCCGACCAAATCACCTTGTCCACTTTGGGACTAGGTGCTGCTATAACAGTGACACTCACGTGGTGTCTGTTCCTATTGCCTTCCGTCACGTACCGGAGTGCTGAGCTCTTATTTGATAAACTTTCTTACATTAGGAAAACAGCAAAAAGGACCCTTGTGACCAGTCAGTCAGTCCCGATGCTAATGTTGTCACATTCGATGAGAGTGGCAGGTGCTGCAGCAGGATCCGGATACAGGGCCTGAAATCAATTCTCCATCACAGCTGCCAAGTTAATCTTCGCACATAACAACAACAAAAAATCTACTCTTACGACCAGATCTTAAATCATACAGAGACAGCCAACGGTGTGTTTCTGTGGAAACGAGCACCGACTGACAACCCGAGTCTAGCCTAAATTGGCTGGTTTTGCCGTGACAACAGTCCGTAACCGGGCGCCGGGTAGACGACGAACAGCGTGTTGCTTTCCCCTGGAAGCGGCAGTCACTTCACGTTACCGTACCCAGGGGTGATGGTGGTGGGGGGGGGGAGGAATCAAAACCCGGATACGACGTCAGGGAAGCAATGAGGAAAAGTGTGTGGAATGTTTGGAAGCAAATAAAACTGGAGGTAAATTCCGGGCCCCCACCACCACCCCCCCCCTGGAGGCCGCAGTTGTCCTGACAACGAGCGTTCGGATTACATAGTGCCCCTTGGCAAACAGCAGCAACATGTGCGGCTTGGGAGTAATTGATAGTCGGACATCATGGGGCAGCAATGGGTATGGGTCACGCCCACACTGGAGCATAAAACAGACACGCTAACTTGCCAGTTTAGCAGTGGCACAGCTTACGCCCTTTCGGCGCAGGCCTTGGTCCGACTGCTAAATTCGCCGGGCCATTTTTGTAAACGTCCCAGGCGGATCCCTAAAACAGGCATTGGGCCCCTTAAATATGCTAATTAGGGACCTAAGGCCCATATTCAGAAATTTATATTGCGCCTTTCGTGACCACCGGACGCCTCAAAGCGCTTTGCAGCCAATGAAGTACTTTTTGGAGTGCAGTCACTGTTGTAATGTTGGGAAACGCGGCAGCCAATTTGCGCACAGCAAGCTCCCACAAACAGCAATGTGATAATGACCAGAAAGCCTGTTTTGGTAATGTTGATTGAGGGATAAATATTGGCCAGGACATTGGGGATAACTCCCCTGCTCTTCTTCAAAATAGCACCGTGGGATCTTTTGCATCCACCTGAGAGAGCAGACGGTGCCTCGGTTTAACTTCTCATCCAAAAGACAGCACCTCCAACAGTGCAGCACTCCCTCGGAGCGTCAGCCTAGATTTTTGTGCTCAAGTCTCTGGAGTGGGACTTGAACCCACAACCTTCAGACTCAGAGGCGAGAGTGCTACCCACTGAGCCACAGCTGACACTTAGGCAGCAAAGGCGATGATCTGCTCTACTCAGGATTCTTCAATCGCCTCCGTGACTGCCAACAAATGGCAATTAAGCAGGGGTGGTCCTCTGACGTTCACCATCCACCCCCTCCACTCCCACTTCCGCCCACACCAACCAACCCCCCCCCACCCCCAGGACTTACCTGAGGGCCACTGCCGGTGAGACATGCAGCCCGACATCGGTCTCTTTATTCAGGCGAGCTACCTGTGGAGGCGAGTATTCTGACTAGGCCCGAGGACCAACTACTAGCGATTCTCAGGCCTCTTGGTTCGGGCGTCAGCCCCGACCAAAATCTACCCTGTATTTCTGACAAATGAATATGGATTGAAAGTTTGTACATCCCTCTGCTCCCCTCCCATCCCCCTTCCCTCACTATACACACCCCTGCCCCAGTGTGGAACTGATGAGGAAGATCTTAGGTTTGATACCTGGACTGTCAAGAGTTAGAATTAGGGTAGCAGGTGGGGCTTAATTGGCAGCAGAGCAGGAAAGTGGGAAGGGGTCCCATTCCTGATCAGTATTCAGTGTGTGTCTGATGGGGACAGGCTTTGCTTTATAGCCTGTCAATAAACGCTATCTCGGCTCACATTTTGAAGAAAGACCACTTTGGCAATGTACCAGAAGCTCGCAGTATCTCTGGAACCATCTCCCAGCGCTGAGTCAGGCGAAGAGATCATCATAGAATCATAGAAATTTACAGCACAGAAGAAGGAGGCCATTCGGCCCACCGTATCTGCACCGGCCAAAAAAGAGCTATCTAGCCCAATCCCAATTTTCAGCTCTTGATCCGTAGCCCTGTAGGTTACGGCACTCCAAGTGCACATCCAAGTACTTTTTAAATGCAATAAAGGTTTGTGCCTCTACCACCCTTTCAGGCAGTGAATTCCAGGCCCCCACCACCCTCCAGATGAAAAAAGTTCTCAAATCCCCTCTAAACCTTCTACCAATTACTTTAAATCTTAACATAAGAACATAAGAATTAGGAACAGGAGTAGGCCATCTAGCCCCTTGAGCCTGCTCCGCCATTCAACAAGATCATGGCTGATCTGGCCGTGGACTCAGCTCCACTTATCCGCCCGCTCCCCATAACCCTTAATTCCCTTATTAGTTAAAAATCTATCTATCTGTGACTTGAATACATTCAATGAGCTAACCTCAACTGCTTCCATGGGCAGAGAATTCCATAGATTCACAACCCTTTGGGAGAAGAAATTCCTTCTCAACTCGGTTTTAAATTGCCTCCCCCGTATTTTGAGGCTGTGCCCCCTAGTTCTAGTCTCCTCGACCAGTGGAAACAACCTCTCTGCCTCTATCTTGTCTATCCCTTTCATTATTTTAAATGTTTCTATAAGATCACCCCTCATCCTTCTGAACTCCAACGAGTAAAGTCCCAGTCTACTCAATCTATCATCATAAGGTAACCCCCTCATCTCCGGAATCAACCTAGTGAATCGTCTCTGTACCCCCTCAAAAGCCAGTATATCCTTCCTTAAGTAAGGCGACCAAAACTGCACGCAGTACTCCAGGTGCGGCCTCACCAATATCCTATACAGTTGCAGCAGGACCTCCCTGCTTTTGTACTCCATCCCTCTCGCAATGAAGGCCAACATTCCATTCACCTTCCTGATTACCTGCTGCACCTGCAAACTAACTTTTTGGGATTCATGCACAAGGACCCCCAGGTCCCTCTGCACCGCAGCATGTTGTAATTTCTCCCCATTCAAATAGTATTCCCTTTTTTTGTTTTTTTTCCCAAGGTGGATGACCTCACACTTTCCGACATTGTATTCCATCTGCCAAACCTTAGCCCATTCGCTTAACCTTTCTAAATCTCTTTGCAGCCTCTCTGTGTCCTCTACACAACCCGCTTTCCCACTAATCTTTGTGTCATCTGCAAATTTTGTTACACAACACTCTGTCCCCTCTTCCAGGTCATCTATGTATATTGTAAACAGTTGTGGTCCCAGCACCGATCCCTGTGGCACACCACTAACCACCGATTTCCAACCCGAAAAGGACCCATTTATCCCGACTCTCTGCTTTCTGTTAGCCAGCCAATTCTCGATCCTTGCTAATACATTTCCACTGACCCCGCGTACCTTTATCTTCTGCAGTAACCTTTTGTGTGGCACCTTATCGAATGCCTTTTGAAAATCTAAATACACCACATCCATCGGTACACCTCTATCCACCATGCTCGTTATATCCTCAAAGAATTCCAGTAAATTAGTTAAACATGATTTCCCCTTCATGAATCCATGCTGCGTCTGCTTGATTGCACTATTCCTATCTAGATGTCCCGCTATTTCTTCCTTAATGATAGTTTCAAGCATTTTCCCCACTACAGATGTTAAACTAACCGGCCTATAGTTACCTGCCTTTTGTCTGCCCCCTTTTTTAAACAGAGGCGTTACATTAGCTTGCCCCCTGGTTATTGACCTCTCAGCTAAGGGAAATAGGTGTTTCCTATCCCTTCTATCTCGGCCCCTCATCATTTTATACACCTCAATTAAATCACCTTTCAGCCTCCTCTGTTCCAATGAAAACAACCGCAGCCTATCCAATCTTTCCTCATAGCTAAAGTTTTCCAGTCCTGGCAACAGCTGGATAAAAGGGGCAGGAAAGTGAGGGAACAATTGAAAATCTCTATCGTCAATCATTGTGTAATCATCGTAGGCAATCCCTCGGAATTGAGGAAGACTTGCTTCCACTCTTAGCATGAGTTCTTAGGTGGCTGTACAGTCCAATACGAGAACCACAGTCTCTGTCACAGGTGGGACAGATAGTCGTTGAGGGAAAGGGTGGGTGGGGAATCTGGTTTGACGCATGTTCCTTCCGCAGCCTGCGCTTGATTTCTGCATGCTCTCGGCGACGAGACTCGAGGAGCTCAGCGCCCTCCCGAATGCACTTCCTCCACTTAGGGCGGTCTATGGCCAGGGACTCCCAGGTGTCAGTGGGGATATCGCACTTTATGAGGGAGGCTTTGAGGGTGTCCTTGTAACATAGAAACATAGAAACATAGAAAACAGGTGCAGGAGTAGGCCATTCGGCCCTTCTAGCCTGCACCGCCATTCAATGAGTTCATGGCTGAACATTCAACTTCAGTACCCCATTCCTGCTTTCTCGCCATACCCCTTGATCCCCCTAGTAGTAAGGACCTCATCTAACTCCTTTTTGAATATATTTAGTGAATTGGCCTCGACATCTTTCTGTGGTAGAGAATTCCACAGGTTCACCACTCTCTGGGTGAAGAAGTTCCTCCGCATCTCGGTCCTAAATGGCTTACCCCTTATCCTTAGACTGTGACCTCTGGTTCTGGACTTCCCCAACATTGGGAACATTCTTCCTGCATCTAACCTGTCTAACCCCGTCAGAATTTTAAATGTTTCTAGAGGTCCCCTCTCATTCTTCTGAACTCCAGTGAATACAAGCCCAGTTGATCCAGTCTTTCTTGATAGGTCAGTCCCGCCATCCCGGGAATCAGTCTGGTGAACCTTCGCTGCACTCCCTCAATAGCAAGAATGTCCTTCCTCAGGTTAGGAGACCAAAACTGTACACAATACTCCAGGTGTGGCCTCACCAATGCCCTGTACAACTGTAGCAACACCTCCCTGCCCCTGTACTCAAATCCCCTTGCTATGAAGGCCAACATGCCATTTGCTTTCTTAACCGCCTGCTGCACCTACCTGCATGCCAACCTTCAATGACTGATGTACCATGACACCCAGGTCTCTTTGCACCTCCCCTTTTCCTAATCTGTCACCATTCAGATAATAGTCTGTCTCTCTGTTTTTACCACCAAAGTGGATAACCTCACATTTATCCACATTATACTTCATCTGCCATGCATTTGCCCACTCACCTAACCTATCCAAGTCGCTCTGCAGCCTCACAGCATCCTCCTCGCAGCTCACACTGCCACCCAACTTAGTGTCATCCGCAAATTTGGAGATACTACATTTAATCCCCTCATCTAAATCATTAATGTACAGTGTAAACAGCTGGGGCCCCAGCACAGAACCTTGCGGTACCCCACTAGTCACTGCCTGCCATTCTGAAAAGTCCCCATTTACTCCTACTCTTTGCTTCCTGTCTGACAACCAGTTCTCAATCCATGTCAGTACACTACCCCCAATCCCATGTGCTCTAACTTTGCACATCAATCTCTTGTGTGGGACCTTGTCGAACGCCTTCTGAAAGTCCAAATATACCACATCAACTGGTTCTCCCTTATCCATTCTACTGGAAACATCCTCAAAAAATTCCAGAAGATTTGTCAAGCATGATTTCCCTTTCAAGTTTCCTCTACCCGAATTCCAGTTCAATGCATCATTTTTTTAACCACTGTTAAAATGGATACTAGCTGTCTCAGCTTACGCACAGGATTTCTGACAAGTTGAACTTTTGAATTATGCGTTCATGAAAATGAGAAACAGCGTCACATTCTGGGAAAAATATATATTATCTGAATCATCCCAAAGTGCTTCACCCAGAGACATTACCTGGAAGTGCAGCCTGTGATGTTACGTGTCGGTGAAAGTGGCAGGTCATTGCGAAAAGCAAGGTCTCACAAACAGCAGGAAAGTTGGCCATGCAGAGGGTAATCTAAAATTCAGTCAGGTCCGAAGGTGCCTCTGGCCGCTGCTGGATAGGCAACGCAGACTTGTAAAAATATACAGGTTGAACCTCCCTTACCCAGAACTCCCTAATCCAGAACTACCCCTCGTCCAGAACCATTCCCGGCCACCGGGTGGCGCATGTGCAGAACTCCGACATGAACAAATTGAAGTCCTTCCTCGCTACTGACTCCCGCAATCGCTGGCCTGACCCCGCGATCCACCGTCCCCGTTCCCCCCCCTCTCAACCCCATTGTCTCTCTGCAGCACTCCCAGCCCCAAGCCAGCCAGCCCCGATATCCCCTTGCTCAGTACCTGGACCATCCAATTTAACGTGACCACCCCTCGTCCGGAAACAGCCCTTATCCGGAACAGGCCAGGTCCCGAGGGTTCCGGATAAGGGAGGATCAACCTGGCACTATATTTCTGCAAGGTTGGGGATGGTATGGCCCATCCTCTGTATTCAGAACCACATGATGATACAGGCCACAAGCCTTTTATTAGAGCAAACCTTCTCCCTTTACAAACTGCACAAACCTGTTTGAGAGGGGAGGCCCCAAAAAGGGTACGGGCCCCAGCATTAAGGGAAGGAATGCTGCTCCTCCTGGCCCACAAAACTTCTGCTGCCCTGGATCGATCCTCCGCTAACTTTCCCGGGCGCTTTCGGCCTCCAGAGCACGCGGCCCGGGGTTATATTCACGTCAGGGTCTGAATGACATCACTGGACCCCGACTTCTGAATATTTATTCTGGGTTAACTTTTTCAATACCTTTAATTACCTTATATACCTCAATAAGTTCACCTTTCACAATCCTCATTTCCAGGCTGAAAATTCCCAAATGTCTCCAGTCTGTCCTCCAAACTCCAACTCCTGGCACAGGGGGAGGATCAGTCTTGTGACCTCCAGCCCTTGAATATCCCTGTTGTTCCTTGGCTACCGACACTGGACAAAATATTCAGTGTGCGGTCTGACTACAGCGTTATGAAGTTTGCTCATTACCTCTTCTGACATATTCTATAGCGCCTTTTGGCTATCTAGCCCGACGCGCTATTGTCTTTGGCCATTGCTGCCCTGCATTGGTTGGTATCTGCAAAGTGTTCCACTGAGCCCACACCACAGACCAACGTGATCAAAGCTTTCACAAATGAAGATGTGGAAGGAGATCCCACTTCTCAGCAAGGTGAAAACCCGATGACAAAAATGGACTGAACAAGGATAAGGAGGCCGAGCTGAATCTCAGCCTGACCTGGTGACCCTATCCATTTGCCTGTGGATTTATGGGTGTAGTTATGATGGATTGCAGTCATATCCCACACAAACACCAATGAAACCTAGAGAGGGAAGGATAGTGAATGAAATGTGTTGAGATGTCAAATCAATAGAGACAGAGTGTTCCATTCAAATCTAACCTTTGGGATCGTTATTATAAAGAGTAACCATAGCACCAGCCAATCACATGATTGTAATTGGTACCTCCCCTGTCTATTTCTTAGTTTCAAAATAGACGGTGGATTTATTCAGTTATTGGGGAAAAAAATATTATTTAATCACCCTACAGTTAATTTTTAATATCTTTATACACAGCACAGATAGAAAATATATAAGAAATAGGAGCAGGAGTAGGCCATTCGACCCTTCGAGCCTGCTCCGCATTCAATAAGATCACTGCTGATCTGATCATGGGCTCAGCTCCACTTCCCTGCCCGCTCCCCATAACCCTTTACTCCCTTATCGCTCAAAAATCTGTCTATCTCCGCCTTAAATATATTCAATGACCCAGCCTCCACAGCTCTCTGGGGCAGAGAATTCCACAGATTTACAACCCTCAGAGAGAATAAATTCTTCCTCATCTCAGTTTTAAATGGATCATTCTGAGACTATGCCCCCTAGTTTTATTTTCCCCGGAGTGGAAATATCTTCTCTGCATCCACCTTGGCGACCCCCTCATTATAAGTTTCAAGAACTTGCATTTATTTACCGCCTTCCACGTCCTTGGGATGGAAAGGGAAATGGCCAGATGGACTCCATTTTGGACACAGAGAAGAAGTCGATGATCTTCTTGGGGTCCAAGGTGGAGATGGAAGGGGCAGAGGTTTAGAGGGTGGAGGAAGTGGCTCGCTGTTAACAAGGGGGAGTTTGGAGTGGTTTCTGCGCTGCAGCAGGAGGATTCGGACAGGGCAAGGCATGGGCTATTAGAGTCACTGAGCGTTCGGGCAGTGCAAGTCCTGGAGATACATCCGCTGTTGGAAAACTGTGTGACACAGCTCCTTGTACCGCGGTTTGACATGTGGCCAAGTCCATCATCATCGTAGGCAGTCCCTCGGAATTGGGGAAGACTTGTTTCCACTCTTAACATGAGTTCTTAGGTGGCTGTACAGTCCAATATGAGAACCACAGTCTCTGTCACAGGCGGGGCAGATAATGGTTGAAGGAAACGGTGGGTGGAACTGGTTTGCCGCACGCGCCTTCCGCTGCCTGCGCTTGATTTCTGCACGGTCTCAGCGACGAGGCTCGAGGTAGGCAGCGCCCTCCCGGATGCGCTTCCTCCACTTAGGGCGGTCTTTGGCCAGGGACTCCCAGGTGTCAGCTACCTGTCCTTACCGCACAGCACTGTCCCCCAGTCATCAAGATCCACGGCGCGGCCCTGGACAACGTGGACCACTTCCCATATCCCGGGAGCCTCCTATCAACAAGAGCAGGCATTGACGACGAGATCCAACACTGCCTCCAGTGCATCCGCACTGTTTGACGTGTGACATCCAGCTTGACGTGTGGCCAAGTACATGGAAATGCAAACTAGACAGATGCAAAATCTGTTAAGAGTTTTTATTTAAATTGACCATTTCACTGTCCCCCCCGTCCCCCCCCCATTTGTTTCACTGACAATCCTCAACTGAAAATATTGTATGCCGTTTATTTACTTTCATCCCGTTTCCCTCACGAGAGCCCAAGGTTCCCCCTTTGTGATGAAAAACAGGAGGATGCTGGTTTGCTGTCTGTGACTAACAACCTGCTAATGAAGTCACAGGAACACATAATCCCGAAGTGTGTAATTTCTGAGAGCGGAGATTTTATTAGTGACTTGTTAATCGTGAAGAAAAACAGACACGCTTGAATTTTTCATCAGGACGAGGAATTTCTGGTCCTTGGATCTTTTCACTGCGTGCGTTTTACCCTGCATTGAGGAGCAGCCAGGTAACCGACTCCCAGTCTTACGGAAGGAGGTATGTGATGATTCTCTCCCTCACTGTGTGGTAACACCTACGCCCCAATATTAACTTTGGGGGGGGGCAATAGTGTGGTGTGTGGGGTTTTGCTGAGCGACAGGCTAGCAAGTCGGTGTGAGGGGTGGGGTGGGGTTGCATTGAGCGATGGGATTGCACAGGGGAGGGGTGAATTGTGCAACGTGCTCACTCGGCCGAGCGGGAGGGGTGAAGTGAGCGACAGGCTCGCACGACCCTTTTAACTCACGGGCCTCGGTTTAATTTTGGAATCTTGGGTGCCAGGCAAGTAAAAAATCTCTAAAAGTTTAGTTCTTTGACAAAGAAATTACTTAATGCCTGATGCGTTCATAATAAAGGATGAAACTGGGTACTGTGAACAATGAGCAAGTGTGACCTTAGCTCCTTTAATAAGACTCCAGAGTGCAGGTACCTTGTGGGGGACCTGCTTATATACCGTGCTCCCAAGGAATGCTGGGATCCCTTGGGACTCCAACAGGTAGGCCCTCAGGTGGTAGTGTGATACAGGTTGCAAGGGGTTAAATACATAATAATGCCAACAGCACAAATTCTTGACAAGATTTGCTGGCACTGCAAGATGACTACCCTTTTCTCTAATTGGCTTTCAATAGGCACATTTGCGTTGCTGTCTGACTGAGCTGTTATAGCAGCATTACTTAGAATTACATCGAATTGACAGCACAGTATCTGGCCACTTGGCCCAACTGGTCTATGCCAGTGTTTATGCTCCACACCACCTGTGAAGCCACGCGTTGATATGTCTGATCTGCTTCTTCCTAACTGTGGTACAGGAGCACAAAAGTCTATTCGGACAGCCCGGTGCAGTGCTGAGGGAGCGCTGTCAGTGGAGGTGCCATCTTTCGGATGAGACGTTAAACCGAGGCCCCACCTGCCCTCTCAGGTGGATGTAAAAGATCCCATGGCACTATTTCGAAGAAGAGCAGGGGGAGTAATCCCCGGTGTCCTGGGCCAATATTTATCTCTCAAGCAACATCTGAAAAACAGATTATCTGGTCATTATCACATTGCTGTTTGTGGGAGCTTGCTGTGCGCAAATTGTCTGCCGCGTTTCCTGCATTACAACAGAGACTACACTCCAAAAAGTACTTCATTGGCTGTAAAGTGCGTTGACAGGCCCTGAGGTCGAGAAAGGTGCTATATAAATGCAAGTCTTTCTTTCTATTATTATTATTATTGCTATGTAGTAAACCGCAATACAGAGTTAGAGGTGAATGCAATGATGCAGGACAGTTCAGGTCATATATGTACCTTGCAAGAAGATGAGATAATTAGACCAAGGAGGCATCAGCTGCACAATGCAGAGATCGCTGTTTGTTAATCACTCAGGCATGATTACAGCATGACGCCCAAATCACTTGTCTTCCCACCCAAATCCCACCAATTTCACAGTTTCCTGGCGTCGTTAGACCTGCAAATTGAGATTTCTATCAGAGACTCACATCTTTTTATTCCCAGGGACATCAGCAGTAAGAAAAATGGTATAAAAACAGAAGGGGATTGATTTATTGACTGCAGCAGCAAATACTGCAATCCGTTCACTTGAAATTGGTTGCGCTCGCTGGGTTTGGCTGAGCCTTCTGTCTGGCCACTCTGCCCCTGCAATGCAAAACCAGTGTTGGGCTTGTGCAAAATCATTTCCTTTGAATGATTAAAACTTCATTTTAAGAAGGATTCTTTGCCCTTCATTCCGACATCCCTGCAGTCTTCCTAACTCTTCCCCCACAAGGACGGGAGAAATCTGGGCTGGGGGCTTTAAGCAGGATTTTGCAAAGCCCAGTGGGACCATCGGTGGGACCTTGCACACAGTGGGCAGGTTATCAGGACATTGTGGGTGCCTTGAGTAATAGAGCGCTATCTAGTGGACTACTGATGTGATAACAACTACTCACTTAATAATAAAAGGTCACATGGCAAGGTCATGTGATCACAGTTCTTGTTTGGAGTCATCTTGTTGTGCGTGTGTGCCTGTGTAGTGGTGTCTAAAGATACCACATCTTGCAAACGATTTTCTGTTCAGCAGTGTCAATAGATGGACAATCAAGGGTGAGAAACATCAGTGTTGCCCACGCCCACTGTCAGCCAACTGGAACTCTGCGGAAAGGTGTCGTATGCCTCATACAACATAAATGGGCACTCTGAGCTGACAGCGGTGTGCCTTGTCAGTGCGGCATGGGCATACGGGCAGGTCTTGATGGTGTTTAGGACCAGGTGCTTCACGTAGCTGGAGCGCGGTATCTCGAGGGAGCCAGAAAGAGCAAGGGAAGAAACAAGATTATCAAGTGGGGCGATATGACACATTTCCTGTCCACTGATAAAAAAGGATTGGAGGTCATGAATTTGGAGAAGATATGCGAAATGCACAGTGACATATTTAGAGGACTAGAGCACATTAGAGGACTAGAGCAAACTAGAGCGGAGGTGCGGAGGCCCGGGAGCAGTGTGGAGGCCAATTCAGGGAGCAGCGCGAGCTGGTGCAGGAGGGCGACGGCAGCGAAGAGTGACGTCATCAAGGTCCAGGTCGGTGATTGGAGCTTGAGCAGATACAGCAGGAGTGGCGAGATTGGGGCGAAGGAGTGGCGAGAGACTGTAGAGGGACGTGATCGGGGCGCGGGAGAGGTGTGAATTCGGGGCCAGGGGCCCAGGGGCAGCACGGGCCCAGCCCACACTGCGATATGTGTGCGCACTAGGTCCGTGCAGCAAAGCTGGTCTCCGGTCGTCTTGGGTAATCCTTGCCACTGAACCAAGACCTAACTCTGTCAAGCCACCAGCCACCACACGTTAAAAAAAATCCACACAAGGGCATCTTCCACCCTTCAGGATGTAGTTCGGGATCTGGAATATTAGGCACTTCATTGAAACACCTGTGAACTCATCCTTTTTTTGGCGTGGAAGCAAGTCACCCTCGCTTCGAGAGACTGCCTATGTTGATGACACCACACGGGAAATGGGCTCGGTTAGGTGTCAGGTGTTTTTTTTCCCTCTCCCAGAGCGTTGTGACGGTATGGAACAGGCCAGTGAGGGATGTAAATATGGACATACTGCAGACTGTTAAGACAAGACAACTCCCAGAGTAGGAAGACATCGCCACCTATCGCGGGTGTGGGCCCAGACAATCGGTGTAGGCCGGGAGAAATCTGGGCCGGGATTTTCCAAAGCCCAATGGGACCATCGATGGGACTTTGCAAATGATCTAGTGGTGAGTCATGGGCAACCATAGCCCTGTGGAGCTTATTGCCCAGTGGAGTCCGGGAAGAATTCCCCAGCTTTTCCTAAAATTAGCCACAGGTACTTTTCTTTTGTTTTTGTTTCCCTCAGAAGCTGCCATGAGGGATGGCAAAATACAACATTTAGTTACTAATAACTCAGCTGTCAGAACCCTCTTGATCTCCATAAACTATTTTGGCAACAAATGTTTTTTCAGATCGCCATTTAATTGATAGGCCTAATCAGAGAAAGCATGAAAGACTTGATTTATATAGCGCCTTTCACAACTACCGGACGTCTCAAAGCGCTTTACAGCAAAGGAAGTACTTTTGGCATGTAGTTACTATTGTAATGTGGGAAACGCGGCAGCCAATTTGCGTACAAGCAAGCTCCCACAAACAACAATGTGATAATGACCAGATAATCTGTTTTTGTTATGTTGATTGAGAGATAAATATTGGCCAGGACACCATCAAGGAGATAATGGTAGTCTTTTCTCCCCCTTCTTGTCTGCTCCTAAGAACACAAAAGAGGAATATACCTATTTGACTTTCACGTTGCCACAGCAACTTCAACAAACCAAACTAAATCTGTCTGGTCCCAGCAACTGAATGAAGAAAGATGAAAAACAAAGATAATTAAACCATAGGTGGCTATTCATTAGGAAGTCAAATGCAACTATAATAAGCCTTTACAGATTCTCCTCTACAATCACCCCTTTGATGGATTTCAGGAATCAGAATGTAGATAAAATTCCCAGGTCCCATTGCCTGTTTAAGTCAGTGAACCTTGCGATAGCGTTTCTGTAGTTCATCAATAAAAACCAAGATAAGCTGCTGGTTCTGGGAATACTATTATTAGGAAGCAGTCCTCAGTGAACCCATTGCCGACCATCTCCATAATATTCATAATGAGCTTTGAAAGGTCATTTTTCACCAGGGGTACTCGACCTCGATGTTTAGCCTCGGACTAGAGCTCTCTCATTATGTCTACAACATAAACACAGCGTGAGAGTGCAGGAGAGTGAGAGAATAACATGCATACACAGAGCCAGGGGGCTCCAGGATTGTGGTATAATACGCACGGGCTCCTGTGATGTATTTGCTTCATGGGTTCTTTGCTTAAGAATTCACAGCAACACATTGGGATTAAGAACTAGTTGGTTTATTTGCAAAAAGTTATCACACAATACATTATCAGTTCATCCACCAGGCTCACAGCCACCTGCCTCATTGTTTATAGAAACATAGAAATTTACAGTGCAGGAGGAGGCCTTTTTGGCCCATCGTGTCCGCGCCGGCCGACAAAGAGCCGCAAGGCCCTCGGTCAGCAGTCCTGAAGGTTACATATAAACCTGTGAACAATGGCGGAAAGGCAAAGAGCACCCAGCCCAACCAGTCCGCCCCACACAACTGCGACACCCCTTACACTGAAACATTCTACACTCCACCCAACCAGAGCCATGTGATCTCCTGGCAAAAAATAGTTGATGATGTTTGCTGTGGAGAAATTACTCTTTACGTTTAAGAACATAAAGAACGTAAGAAATAGAAACAGGAGTAGGCCATACGGCCCCTCGAGCCTGCGCTGCCATTTAATACGATCATGGCTGATCCGATCATGGACTCAGGTCCACTTCCCTGCCCGCTCCCCATAATCCCTTATCGTTTCAGAAACTGTCTATTTCTGTCTTAAATTTATTCAATGTCCCAGCTTCCACAGCTCTCTGAGGCAGCGAATTACACAGATTTACAACCCTCAGAGAAGAAATTTCTCCTCATCTCAGTATTAAATGGGCGGCCCCTTATTCTAAGATTATGCTCTCTAGCTCTAGTCTACCCTCATCAGTGGAAACATCCTCTCTGCATCCACCTTGTCAAGCCCTCTCATAATGTTATACTTTGCGATAAGATCACCTCTCATTTTTCTGAATTCCAATGAATGAATAGAGGCCCGACCTACTCAACCTTTCCTCATAAGTCAACCCCCTCATCGCCGGAATTAACCTAGTGAACCTTCTCTGAACTGCCTCCAAAACAAGTATATCCTTTCGTAAATATGGAAAACAAAACTGCACACAGTTTTCCAGGTGTGGCCTCACCAATGCCCTGTATAACTGTAGCAAGACTTCCCTGCTTTTATATTCTATCCCCTTTGCAATAAAGGCCAAGATTCCATTGGCCTTCCTGATCTCTTGCTGTACCTGCATACTAACCTTTTGTGTTTCATGCACAAGTACCCCCAGGTCCCGCTGTGCTGCAGCACTTTGCAATTTTTCTCCATTTAAAGAATAACTTGCTCTTAGATTTTTTTTTGCCTAAGTGCATGGCCTCACACTTTCGAACATTATACTCCATCTGCCAAATTTTTGCCCACTCACTTAGCCTGTCTATGTCCTTTTGCGGATTTTGTGTGTCCTCCTCACACATTGCTTTTCTTCCCATCTTTGTGTCATCAGCCCGAGCCCAACTAATTGGGGTTTTATTGAGTCTTGTGAACATCACGTGACTGGTGAAGCCAACTCAACAGCTCTACAACTATTTTAGTAGAACATTAAAGGGGCACTAAACCGACAAGTTATCTTTAGACGTTGCGTGATTCAAATTAAAATTTGGTTGCGGGGGGGGTGATGATGCACTCCAGTCCCTCCGGCGCCCACCTCTCGCGGAAGGCCGTGAGCGTACCGGTGGACACCGCGTGCTCCATCTCTAGGGACACCCTGGCCCGGATGTAGGCGCGGAAGAGAGGCAGGCAGTCGGGCTGAACGACCCCCTCGACCACCCGCTGCCTGGACCGGCTGATGGCACCCTTGGCCGTGCCCAGGAGCAGTCCTACGAGGAGGCCCTCCGACCTGCCCGCTATCCTCCACACAGGGTGCCCAAAGATCAGGAGCGTGGGGCAACCAGAATTTGAGCAGCCCCTTCAAATAATGGAAGAGGGGCTGCAACCTCACAGATACAACATAAACATGGAACATGGACTCCTCCAGACCGCAGAACTTGCAGGCGTCAACAACTCTACAAACCTGTGAGTATACTCACAGGTTCATACATTACAGCTCCCAAGGCCTTTCACTAGAACACTTTCTGATATACCACAACACCTAATACATGCGGCACCCTCTCCAGAGCACATCACTCACTATAATATGCTGTTGACTTCGATTTCCTACATTACATGGATGGAAAAGATATCTAAAAGTCCCTAAATATACGATGGTTACCAATAAATCCAATAGGGAATTCAGGAGAAATTTCTTTACCCAAAGAGTGGTGAGAATGTGGAACTCGCTACCACATGGAGTGATTGAAAGAAAGATTTTCATTTGTATAGCGCCTTTCACAACCACTGGACGTCTCAACGCACTTTACAGCCAACTAAATACTTTTGAATTGTAGTCACTGTGGTAATATAGGAAATGGAGGTGAATAAAAACATAAGAACATAAGAAATAGGAACAGGAGTAGGCCATACGGCCCCTCGAGCCTGCTCCGCCATTCAATAAGATCATGGCTGATCTGATCATGGACTCTGCTCCACTTCCCCGCCCGCTCCCCATAACCCCTTATCGTTTAAGAAACTGTCTATCTCTGTCGTAAATTTATTCAATGTCCCAGCTTCCACAGCTCTCTAAGGCAGCGAATTCCACAGGTTTGCAACCCTCTGAGAAGAAATTTCTCCGCATCTCAGTATTAAATGGGCGGCCTCTTAGTCTAAGATTATGCCCTCTAGTTCTAGTCTCCCCCATCAGTGGAAACATCTTCTCTGCATCCACCTTGTCAAGCCCCCTCATAATCTCATATGTTTCGATAAGATCACCTCTCATTCTTCTGAATTCCAATGATTAGTGGGCCAACCTACTCAACCTTTCTTCAAAAGTCAACCCACTCATCCCCGGAATCAACCTAGTGAACCTTCTCTAAACTGCTTCCAAAGCAAGTATACCTTTTCGTAAATATGGAAAACAAAACTGCACACAGTTTTCCAGGTGTGGCCTCACCAATACCCTGTACAGCTGTAACAAGACTTCCCTGCTTTTATACTCCAACATAGCATAGATGCATTTAAGGGAAAGCTAGATAAGCACATATGGGAGCAAGGAATACTATATGTAGATAGTTTTGGATGAAGAAGGATGGGAGAAGGCAAGACTGAAGCATAAACGGCAGTTCAGACCATTTCACTCAATGGTCTGTTTCTGTGCTATAAATACTATGTCATTCTATGTTACTTCACAGGTCTGTCTATTCACTTTTGAGTCTGAAGATTATAGGAGCCTTTAACATATCAAGTTTATTGGGTACCAGGATCTAATAGCTCTCAAGATGTTTGGAAAGCAGAAAAGCTTCAATCTAGTCCACCTTCAGTGAGGCCACACCTGGAGTATTGTGTACAGTTTTGGTCACCTAACCTGAGGAAGGACATTCTTGCTATTGAGGGAGTGCAGCGAAGGTTCACCAGACTGATTCCCGGGATGGCGGGACTGACCTATCAAGAAAGACTGGATCAACTGGGCTTGTATTCACTGGAGTTCAGAAGAATGAGAGGGGACCTCATAGAAACGTTTAAAATTTCTGATGGGGTTAGACAGGTTAAATGCAGGAAGAATGTTCCCAATGTTGGGTAAGTCCAGAACCAGGGGACACAGTCTAAGGATAAGGGGTAAGCCATTTAGGACCGAGATGAGGAGGAATTTCTTCACCCAGAGAGTGGTGAACCTGTGGAATTCTCTACCACAGAAGGTTGTTGAGGCCAATTCACTAAATATATTCAAAAAGGAGTTAGATGAAGTCCTTACTACTAGGGGGATCAAGGGGTATGGCGAGAAAGCAGGAATGGGGTACTGAAGTTGCATGTTCAGCCATGAACTCATTGAATGGCGGTGCAGGCTAGAAGGGCCGAATGGCCTGCTCCTGCACCTATTTTCTATGTTTCTATGTTTCTATGAAACATCATACCCTGCAGATCCAGAGGCACAATATTTAAGAAGGCTGTGTCCCTTCAATTGACCACACTGTCCATCACCAAACCCCACGGAGGTTCAAATAAAACGTCCCACCAAGTGTAGCCGGGAGTCCCTGTGCTTTGATTGCAACCCAACCGATTGGGCTGGAGATTGGAGTTGGAGGCTTCCCGCGGGCGAATGCCTCTGAACCGCAAGTAAACTCCGCACCTACCTGGTGCCTCCGTACCTACGTAGACTCACACTCCTGGGCCTGCAGGCATATGCCCGCATAAAGGCCCACGGATGCCAGGGGCGCAGGCGGTTCACTGGGAATACGTGGGCCGGCGTAACCAATCACAAAGGGGGATTCCCATTATGCGTCTGGGGCTGCCATTTACATATGGAAGCCTCATAAGCATAATAAGAACCCGCTAAAAAAAACACTTTCACAACACTGACATTAAAATAAATCATCACGTGGTCAAAATACAATTGAATTAAACATTTAAAACAAAAATGTAATTTTTTTGAAAAATAAATTTAAACAATTTCAAGGGGATAACAATAAAGTAATTTTAAAAGTTTTTGTATGGTTAAATCATTAAAAAAAAAAAAAAAATTTTTATAAATATTTATTTAAAATGTATGCTGAAACTTGACAGATCGCAAGTTCTGGGTTTTCACGCATGCACATCGCATGCGGAAATCCAGAACTTGCAGGGCACTTACGACTGCGTATGCTGTGCACGTGAGATCATAGGCCCCGGAAAATCCGGGCCATTATATTTATTCACTCACCACACATTTTACTGTTTCTTGGAAGTGAAGATTTCCAAACGATTCTAAGGCCATTGTGTCACTGCAACATGGTATCATAGAAACAAACATAGAAAGTAGGTGCAGGTGTGGGCCATTCGGCCCTTCGAGCCTGCACCACCATTCAATATGATCATGGCTGATCCTGCAACTTCAGTACCCCATTCCTGCTTTCTCTCCAGCACTGTAATGCATTTGCTTCATGGGTTCTTTGCTTAAGAATTCATAGCAACACATTGCTATTAAGAACTAGTTGGTTTATTAACAAAGATTTAACAGACGCACTACACATTGCCAGTTCATCCATTAGGCTCACAACTGCATACCTCATCGTGGATGAACTAGACTGGGGTTTTATTGAGACCTGTAAACATCACGTGACTGGCTCAGCCACTAATAGGTGCATACATTACAAGCACCATGATGCCTACTGCTACCAATATTGTGAAGGACACAAAAATGCGAACCCCTATTAAATGTAGCTCAATATTTTAACACGTCTCAGCTGGTGAGGTGATGGATTCAGTAAAATGCCGATGCCTGTGATACTCCACTGTTCAATATTTCTCGTTATTGAATGCTGCTGGTTAGGACTCTGGCTTAATGGTGGACTACGAAAGCTTTGGTTACCGGAACGGATCTGTTACTGATATCTGTAGCATCTACCTGTCCTGGGACCTGAAAATTGTATCAGGAAGAAAAGACCCAGGACTTCATGGAGTTCCACAGCTTGGAGATCCTGAGAAGGAACTGGTTGCAGTAGAAGACAAAGCAATAAATCTCTTCAACTGACCGACATTGATTCCCTCAGCGAACACTACTATTGTTGCTGTGGAACCTTGCTGTGTGCAAATTGTCTGCACTTCAAAAATACTTCATTGGCTGTCAAGTGATTTGGGACATCCTGAGGTTGTGAAAGATGCTGTTTGTTTTTGGGTTTCCTTAATCCAGCAAGGATATCAGGAGTGAGAGTGCATAGGATGGAGTATTTGGAGCTAATAAATACAAATTACAGTAGCCCCAATCTTTTATCATTGAATGTGGAGTTTCACCAAAAAACTCAACTCAGGACTTAAGCACATGATCTCGGCTGGCACTTCAGGGCACAACTGAGGATATGTTGCACTGTCTTTTAGATCAGACATTAAATCTATCTCCCTGTTCAGGTGAACTTAACTAATCCCATGATACTACTTTGAAGGCAAGCAGGGGCGTTCTTTTATTCTGGCCAACTTCTATTCCTCAACCACCATTACAAAAAACCAGATTGAATGCTCATTCATTCATTTGCTGTTTATGGATGCGTGATGTACCCAAATCGGCTGGTGGATTTCCCTACATCAACTTCAGAAGTAATTCATTGGTTGTGAAGGGCTTTCGAACGTCCCGCGGATACGCAACATATCCTTCAATCAACATCACTAAAACAGATTATCTGGTCGTTATCACGTTGCTGTTTGTGGGAGCTTGCTGTGCGTAAATTGGCTGCCGCGTTTCCCACATTGCAGCAGTGACTACACTTTAAAAGTACTCCATTGGCTGTAAAGCGCTTTTGGACATCCTAAGGTCGTGAAAGGCGCTATATAAATGCAAGTTCTTTCTTTCATATAAATGCAAGTTTGTCTCTTTTATTACCTCTGCTAATATGATAGAACTTAAGCAGTGTTAACAAAAAGTAAATGTAAGCAGTGCTAACAAAAAGTAAAAACAAAGGTGTGCTTGAGTGGGGGAAAGATACGAATTATAAAAGTAATAATGTTTCGGTTTTAATACCGAGATCCACACAAGCTTCACTCTCACTGTTTGCATCACGGGGAGAACTCAATCTTGCAACACTCCAAGCCATTGAGATTCTCCATAAGCTCGGGGGCCGGGGGGGGGGGGGGGGGGGAAGCAGGCCTCGGAAGAGCTAGAGCTGATCATTATTTTATTTACATTTTCAGAAATTGTTTTACTTTTCTTGAGACTTTATGATCCCCTTGTGAGATCCAGCACTAAGTTTATACAAAGCAATGTTGCATTTATTTCACAGAATCTTAGAATGATTCAGTACAGAAGGAGGCCTTTTGGCCCATCGTGCCTGTGCCCGCTCTTTGAAAGAGCTGTCCTATTAGTTCCCCGCTTCCCTGCCCTTTCCCCAAAGCCCTGCAGTTTATTACCCTTCAAGTATTGATCCAACTCCCTTTTGAAAGTTACCCAGCCTGCTTCCATTGCCCTTTCAGGCAGTTCGTTCCCGATCACCACAACTCGCTGCGTAAAAAATATTTTCCTCATGTTGCCTCTGGTTCTTTTGCCAAGGACATAAAATCAAATGGAATGAATTAGCAAAACCTCAAATCGCTTTGCATTCATATAGCACTCTATCACATCAAAAGGCTTCAAATCCTTTCACACAATGAATTAGTTTTGGAGTGCACTGAATATTGTGATGGAGGTAAAGGCAAATAAATGTCTCCTCTGTCTGATGCTGTCATCATCAATTCCAGTTTTTTATATAAGACTGAATTTATAAAGTGTCTTAATGCAGATAGCCCTGTCACTCTCAATTACTCAAGGACAATGTAATCATTGTATACTTGGCTTTTTTTTTTGCAGGCGTCTAGCACGTACCTCTTAAAGGGACTGTTAGAACACGAAACAAAATCATTTTTTTCCCCCTGGTCTCACGTCAGGTGTACAAGCAAGATATAATTGATATACTGGCCTCGTAGCTGGCTGCTGTGTCCTGTGGTCCCAGAGCTGTCTCAGATTCAATTCTACTTGCTACACTTGTGATGGGTTTTGTCCGCTCTCAGCTGTGTCATTGTCGCTTTACTTGCCGCTCCCCTCGTGGGATCGGAAGACAGACGCAGGCCACCTTGCTTCATTAGTGCCAGAGTCACGGTGATGTCTACAGCCCTCTTACCTCCTCCCCATCTCGGGAGGGGAGGAAGCACTCGACATAAAAGTATGTGATCTTGCCTAAATTAAATAGCAGAAGGACTTGGGTTTATGCGACACTTCATTCATCACGTCTCACCGAAACGTCTCCAAAGCTCCAAACAGGTAATTATTTTGACCTCTGAGGGCCGTTGTTCTATAGACAACCACAGCTGCCAGGTTGCACACGGCTAAACTGCAGCCATCAACTGACTGAGCAATTAAGCCACTCTTGGTGGTGTTAGTCGAGGGTGGAATGTTGGCCGACACCACCGACTCCTGCTCTTGTTCAAATAGTGCCAAGGGATATTTAACATTCACTGAGCCACCAGAACAGGCAGGTGGAGCTGTGGGTTAACATCTCCTGTGAAGGAAAATATTTCTGACAACGCCACACTCCCTCACTACTGAGGCAATAGTCTAGCAACTGAGCCAACTTGTCAGTCATGTAAATAACTTTGCCTAAGATATCCTGGATTAAGTATTCCTTCTATTCATGATATAAAAAACACGCTCATTTGCATTAAAGTATCATTAAGAACATAAGAAGTGAGAGCAGGACTTGGCCATTCTGCACCTCGAGCTTGCTCCGCCATTCAATGAGGTCACGGCCGAACTGCTACATCAACTCCACTTTCCCGCCATACCCCCATGCGTCAAAAGCTTGTGGGTTCAAGCCAAGACTTCAATGGAAATAAAATTCAGGGCGAGAATACGTCTTCTTCACACCCCACCTTCCCCGCCCCCCCCTACCCTGTGACTGAATCTATGGGCAAGTGCTGATGGTCCCATCATATAACTCAAAGCAGAGTAGTGAGGCTTCCTGGCTAACATTACTCTCCTCAGTCAATACCACTAAAAAACAGGTTAGTTGTCAACTCATCTCTCTGCTGTTCATGGGATGTTACTTGAACAGGGTGCGATGTTTGTCTAAATAAGTCACTGCACTCCAACAAGTAACTCATGATGTGAAGTGCTTTGAAACTTCTAATTGTGATAAGCTACTTTATAAATTCAGTTCTTAGAAGTGTCAGCTGTGGCTCAGTGGGTCTGAGTCTGAAGGCCGTGGGTTCAAATCCCACTCCAGGAACTTGAGCATATTAAAAAATCTAGGCTGACACTCCAGTGCAGTGCTGAAGGAGCGCTGCACTATCGGAGGTGTTGTCTTTCAGATGAGGCGTTAAACTGAGGCCCCGTCTGCCCTCTCAGGTGGACATAAAAGATCCCATGGCTCTATTCCGAAGAAGAGCAGGGGAGTTATTGCCAGTGTCCTGGCCAATGTTTATCCCTCAATCAACATAACAAAAACAGATTATCTGGTATTTGTCACATTGCTGTTTGTGGGAGCTTGCTGTGCGCAAATTGGCTGCCGTGTTTCCCGCATTACAACAGTGACTATGCTCCAAACGTACTTCATTGGCTGTAAAGCGCTTTGAGACGTCCGGTGGCTGTGAAAGGCGCTATATAAATGCAAATCTTTCTTTCTTTATATTACCTCTGGGACTGCCACTCTTGAATACAGCACTAAAAAGTGTGCTCGCGCGCGCAAGTGCTGACCCTCCAATATTCCCTCTCTCCCAGAACGTTCTATTGAACGGATCTCCAATTGAAGTGTGGGAGAACAGTAAACATGGGCACTTGTCCTGCCACTCCTAATTATACACCAATGCGCCACACAACATGGCCGCCCAGGTAAATATAGGATAGGCATCAGGGAATAGGAAAACTCCATTTATATGTCATAGTGAGCAGGTGTTGGTTATGTTTTCTGGGCAAATAATAAAAGATAGATCCAAAAATGGACTTACCTTGCAGCAAGGTGACACGGCCTGTAGAATAATGAGCCTTATTATTGTTGACATGATGGTGAATACAACGACTGTTTTAATAGGCTAATTTAGACCCCTGTTCATTGGTTGCTAGGGAAATTTTTATTTGCCATTTTCCCCAACTTGCCAATGCGGGGACGACAGCTATTCGGTGTAAACAGTGAGTAAGTTCTCTTATGTCAATATAGGGCAGTTCTTTGAAGGTTGTATCTGATGGTATTATTTAATTGGTTTAACATTGCAGTCCTAGCTACAAGCTGTTTTCTATTGATAAGATATCATAATGTTGGTTTTTTTGTGAGGGTGGAGGAAGGTTATTAACTAATAATTGATGAATATTGCCTTTCTCTTTTCATTGCGATGCTTTCAAACACATACCCACAGGCACCTCTCAATATAATGAACAACAACAACAACAACTTTCATTTATATGGCGCCTTTAACGGGGTAAAACATCCCAAGGCGCTCCACAGGAGCGTTATCAAAGAAAATCTGACACCAAGCCACATAAGAAGATATTAGGACTGGTTGGTCAAAGGGATAGGTTTTAAGGAGCGCCTTCAAGGAGGAGGGAGAGGTCGAGAGACGGAGAGGTTTAGGGAGGGAATTCCAGAGCTCGGGGCCTCGGCAGCTGAAGGCACGGCCGCCAACGGTGGAGCGATGAAAATCGGCATTGCGCAAGAGGCCGGAACTGGAGGAGCGCCGAGATCTGGGAGGATTGCAGGGCTGCAGGTTGTTGCAGGCATAGGGGATTATATGAGATTATGTACGAGTTGAAAAATAGAACATTAACCTCCATCCGATACTGACTGACCTACTCTGTACCTCTGTAATCTCCTGGCTTTATGTTAAATTTGTGGTCATTCAACTTTTAAAATCTGAAATTGTGTACCTCCTTCCTGGGCTTTGTGCGGGAGAAATGTCTCCTAGCACTGGGAGGTCATTTTGTCAAATACATTAATAAACATGTCCAGGCTGCGAATTCTATGAATACTGAAAAGTTCTGTATTTTTTTTTATTTCTAACCATCTTGTCTATAAATATTTATGCCGAAGCAACATCTGCAAACAATATAATCTCAGAGTCATTATGCCGCAAATTCAATTGCTGAGAGTAAAAGAGACACAGAATTAAAAGCAACAGTTCAGTGAGGTTGTTAGATGCCTGAATCAATGGATTTGGAAAGAGGAATAGGCCTGATTTTACGTACTGGCTCAACACTGACCACGTTGTACTGCAGTCTGTCGCACAAACTCACAGATATAAAAAAAACGCAGGCACTTAACAATTAGAAATCAGCAGAAGTTTTCTCTCATTAATTAAGTAATTCGGACTCTCACACTCAAATTCTCTCTCTCACTTTTTCACTTGCTTGTTCTCTTGTCCTCTTTCGACGGGGTAGATGCTGAGAGATTGTTTCCCCCTGGCTGGAGTGTCTAGAACTAGGGGTCACAGTCTCAGGATATGGGGTCGGCCATTTAAGACAGAGATGAGGAGGAATTTCTTCAACTCAGAGGGTTGTGAATCTTTGCAATTCTCTGCCCCAGAGGGCTGTGGATGCTGAGGCTCTGAAAATATATTCACGGCCGAGATCGCTAGATTTTTGGAGTCTAGGGGAAATCAAGGGAGATGGGAATCGGGCGGGAAAGTGGAGTTGAGGTCGATGATCAGCCGTGACCTCATTGAATGGCGGAGCAGGCTCGAGGGGCCGTAGGGCTTACTCCTGCTCATGGTTCTTAAGTTCTTTTATTGTTCTCTCTTCGTTGGACAATTAAATTGAGATATCAAAAAAAAACTTATTTTAGGAAGACACTACTGGGTCTTTTGCTTTAATTTTCTGAATGTCAAAACATCCCCAGCAATTTTTCGCCCTGTAGTGCCGCTGTTTGTCGCTTGCAAAGAGTTTTTTGTCTCCCTTCAATCTTTCTACTTTTTCCCACTCTTTGCAGGGGCAGTTATGATGGCGTGACCTCTTAAATGACCACTATTTAAAAGTGGGCAGTGTTTTAATTTTTTTTAACATATTCGTTCACGGGATGTGGGCATCGCTGGCAAGGCCAGGCATTTATTGCCCATCCCCAATTGCCCTCGAGAAGGTGGTGGTGAGCCGCCTTCTTGAACCGCTGCAGTCCGCGTGGAGAAGGCGCTCCCACAGCGCTGACTTTGTCGTGGCGGTTTGGTACAACGGAGTGGCTCGCTAGGCCATTTCAGAGAGCAGTTAAGAGTCACATATAGGCCAGACTAGGTAAGGAGGGCAGATATCCTTCCTTAAAGGATATTAGTGAACCAGTTGGATCTTTACCGTAATTTCATGGACACCAGAGAATCAAAGAATGGTTACAGCATGGAAGGCGGCCATTCGGCCCGTCGAGCCCATGCCAGCTCCCTGCAAGGTCATCATCATCATAGGCGGTCCCCCGAAACGAGGATGACTTGCTTCCACACCAAAAAAAAAAGGATGAGTTCACCGGTGTTTCGAATGAAGAACCTGAACTACACATCCTCGAAGGTGGAAGATGCCTGTACATGGATTTTCTTTACCGTGTGGTGGCCGTTGCACACCAGCCACCACACGGGCTTGCCAGAGCTAGGTCTTGATCCAGTGGCAAGGATTCCCCAAGACAACTGGAGACCTGCTCTGCTGCACGGACCTATCTGCAAGAGCGCTTCAGCTAGTCCCACCCACTCCCCCACCCTTTCCCTGTAGCCCTGCAAAAGAAAGTTTTATCAGGTACTTAACCAACTCACTTTTGAATGCTTCCACCATGTTTTCAGGCAGTGACTTCCAGATCCTAACCACTCGCTGTGTAAAAAGGTGTCTCAATGAAGGACCGAATATTCCGGATCCCGAAATACATCTTGAAGGGTGGAAGATGCCTGCGCGTGGAGTTTTTTTTTTAACGTGTGTTGGCTTGACAGAGTTAGGTCTTGGTCCAGTAGCAAGACGACTGGAGACCTGCCCTGCTGCACGGACCTGGTGCGCACACACATATCGCAGTGTGGGCTGGCCCGTGCTGCCCCTGGGCCCTCGACTCTACTGGGCCCCGAACTCTTGCCGCTCCTTCACCCCGACCTTGCTACTCCTGCTGTACCTTCCCACACTGCAGTCGGCCATCGTCCTCCTGCAGCAGCACACGCTGCTCCCTGCAGTGGTATGCCGCTGCACGTCGCTTATGGTCTTACAGGCCGGGACTGCGCCGATTTCCGGGCCGGGCTGCTGCACGTTGCTCCCTCTAATGGCCCCGGTCTGTACAACGAAGTCATTATCATATATCAAGAAAAGCAGTGGTCCTAGAACTGACCCCGGGGGAACACCACTGTATACCTTCCTTCAGTCCAAAAAACAACCGTTCACCACTACTCTCCGATTGGGGGCGGTTACCTTCCGGGGTCAGGACTTTTATCGCCCGGCCCGGACGTCCCGTCCCCAATGTGGAATTGGGCCTTCCGCCTCTCAATAGAATCATTCGCCCAGCTTCTGAATTTCCAGCCCAGTGACATAACCGCTTTGCTACCGTTCCCAGCCAATCAGGCTAGAGTTGTGGATGACCTGGATAGATCGCACCACATGTATTCAGTGACGGAAGTGAGTATACAGCTGGTGCTGTACATTGCTGGTAATTATTGATCAAATTAAAACAAAGTCATTTACTTTCAGTTCATCCCACCTCCCCTTCCAACCCCTCCTCTTTTGCTTTTCGATAAATTTGGGGGATTTATTTTGAGAAACAGCAACAAAAATCTGGATTATCACCCCTCCCTTTACAATAATGGTACATTCCACACAGATCCATACAGCTTTTGCACTGAACTATTCATGAAGCGATTTGAGGGCAACCACAGCATTTTCTACCAGGAAATCTGTACTATGGATTTTTTAAAATTCGTTCCGGGGATGTGGGCGTTGCTGGCAAGGCCGGCATTTATTGCCCATCCCTAATTGCCCTCGAGAAGGTGGTGGTGAACCGCCTTCTTGAACGGCTGCAGTCCATGAGGTGAAGGCACTCCCACGGTGCTGTTAGGGAGGGAGTTCCAGAATTTTGACCCAGCGACGATGAAGGAACGGCCGATGTATTTCCAAGTCGGGATGGTGCATGACTTGGAGGGGAACTTGCAGGTGATGGTGTTCCCATGCACCTGCTGTCCTTGTCCTTCTAGGTGGCAGAGGTCGCGGGTTTGGGAGGTGCTGCCGAAGCCATGGGGAGTTGCTGCAGTGCATCTTGTGGATGGTACACACTGCAGCCGCAGTGCGCCGGTGGTGGAGGGAGTGAATGCTGGCGGTGGTGGATGCTAAAGTTGCTGAGAATTTTTTTGACATCGAAACGAAAAAAAAGCTGAGTCCTCGGCAGTGATCCCTCAAAAGAAAGTAAAACATTTAGATATTTTTTTTTACCATCCCTAAAATATGCAGCGATAATGAGACTTTGGCTGGCCCATTCATTCACAGCATCGCCCTCACTCAAGGGAGCCATTTACTTTGTACGGTCACACTGGTGGTGCTAAGTTAGTTTGCGATATTCATACCAATCAAGTGTGAGGGAGAGGAGGAGTGAATGTGGGCAAGGAAGAGTGAATTAGTGCGTTAGTGTAAGAGGGAGTGAGGGAGTGAGCGAGTACTGGTTGAACCTCCCTTAGCCGACACCCTCGAGACCTGGCCTGTGCCGAATGAGGGATCTTGCCGGATGAGGGGAGATCATCGGCCCAAGGGGGTGGGGGGGGGTGTGGTGGAGGTGGCTCGGGGTGAGGGTGGGTGGGGGGAGGAGGTGGCCTGAGGTCGGGGGGGAAAGGAGGTCGCCCGAGGTCGGGGGTGGGGGGGGGAGGGGGATGGAGGTCAGCGGCCCGAGCAGGCCCCGAGAAGTGTGGGTGGGCCAGCGGGGCACAGTGAAGTGTCGGTTCATGCGCCACCCGGTGGCCAGGAATGGTGCCGGACGAGTGGTGGTGCCGGATAAGGGAGCTGTCGATAAGAGAGGTTCAACCTGTATTCCACAGGAGTGCAAATCAAATTTATTGCAACAGAATTCAGTTTCCTTCCAGAAAGGTTCAAATTAGAGAAAAAACAAATTTGGGATCAATATCAGCAAGTCCTTCACACAAAGAGTGGTCAACAGTTGGAATGGGCCTCCTCGTGGGCTACCGGAAGCAAAAAAAATACCAAAACAGTTGGATGCTGCGCTGGAGGCTGAACTGGTTCTCGCTCTGGGTGGATGAGCTACAAATGGCCAACTGACCATTCTCACCTGCATCTATCTTGGGAAACCTTTTCCTTTTGCGTTGTCGTTAAATGTTTCATATTTGAAACAAGCGGTGTTGCAGCTTGAAGCTTTGGGAAGTACGTATCCAGCACAATGACGGCTGTGATCTCTTGCGTACAAGTCTATATTTGGAGCTTACTTTTAATAGCTCTAAGTTTACGGAGCAGCCTTGCCCAGCAGTGGGGTTTATACACGTTTAAAAAGGGAAGTAAAACCGAGATGGAGTATTTTCCATTCCAAGTAATCGCAAAAGGGTCTGTGCAAAAAGGCAGAGAGATCTGCCGCTTTTCGATTCTTTCCCTCCAAAGTTTCTCTGGTGGTATCAGTGATGGTAATCTAGAGGTTCCCAGCCCCCAGAAAGTTCTCGATTGACTGCTATACATAACTGGTAGAGCTTTAACCCCCACATGGACATTAGTTTAACCATGTTGAACCTTCCCCTTTAAGATGTCGCTCAGGTGTTCTGATAGTTTGCTGAGGTGCTGAGTGTTGCGGGGGGGGGGGGGGGGGGGAGGTGAGAGTGCCTCCCCCCTGAGCTGTTTGGGCTGTTCCTTGTGGACTGGAGGGGGGGGTGGAGCCACACCAACAAGTGGGACGCTGGCGGCCATTCCCATGCACCTCCCAGTTACAGACTGGCAGGGGCACTGCCCATCTGCCCAGCTGGAGATAGGGGCCCGCCCACCCGTGGAAGGTAGAGGGTAGAGAAGAATTTCAATAGTGGGAAGAGAAGCACTCAATAGGGAAAGAAAGACTTGCGTTTACATAGTGACTTTCACGACCACCGGACGTCTTAAAGCGCTTTACAGCCAATGAAGTACTCTTGGCGTGTAGTCACTGTTGTAATGTGGGAAACGCGGCGGCCAATTTGCGCACAGCAAGCTCCCACAAACAGCAATGTGATAATTGTCATGTATGTAGACCATGTGTATACTAACTGTATAGTCACATAGGGTGTGCCACCAGAGGGCACTGTGGTGGGAGACCTGAGGGTCACCTGCAGAGGTGTGCAGGGCCCAGTATAAAAGGCTGCCCACTATGCTTGTGCCTCACTCTGGAGTTAGAATAAATGGGACTAAGATCACAACAGCTCAAGTACAATACTAGACTTCGTGGAGTCATTCATAAGAGTATTAAAGACATAACAGCTATGACCAGATAATCTGTTGATTGAGGGATAAATATTGACCAGGACACCGGCAATAACTCCCCTACTCTTCTTTGAAATAGTGCCATGGGATCTTTTACGTCCACCTGAGAGAGCAGACGGGGCCTCGGTTTAACGTCTCATCCGAAAGACGGCACCTCTGACAGTGTAGTGCTCCCTCAGCACTGCACTGGAGTGCCAGCCTAGATGTTTTTGTGCTCCAGTCCCTGGAGTGGGACTTGAACCCACAACCTTCTGACTCAGAGGCGACAACAGAAGGAAGAAATCTCTACTTTTAAGCTATGAATTATTCAATGTGTCTTGCACGTATACCTGGCTGTGCAGGTGTTTGGAAGAAGTGTTAAAGCGAAGCCTGCTGACAAACAGAACTGGAATCAATGTACCATCCACCGTCAGCAAAGTCTTCATTTAAACATACGGCCACCTGCCCTCTTCCGGGAGAAATGCGAGGGTGAGTGGGGGTGGGGGGCACTCTGAATATTTTGAAGGGATATCCCAAGATCGCCTGCTTCATTGTGCAAAGTGCACCGAAACCTTCTGACAAAAAGAAAGACTTGCATTTATATAGCGCCTTTCACGACCACCGGATGTCTCAAAGCATTTTCCAGCGAATGAAGTACTTTTGGAGTGTAGTCACTGTTGTAATGTGGGAAATGCAGCAGCCAACTTGTGCACAGCAAGCTCCCACAAACAGCAATGTGATAATGAGCAGATAATGTTTTTGCTCTGCTAATTGGGGGATAAATATTAGCCAGGACAAGGTGCTAAGATGCTGTACAAGCGGACATAGGATTATCGGGAGATACATTTATGGCGAGGAACAAATCAAGACCTAATTTGTAAATTTGAGGTTGGAGTGGAAGCTCAGCCTCGATCACATGGGGCTTCTGTTAAATTGCCCTTTCTTTAAAATGGAAACTTGGGCTCGAGGCCAGATATTCACCAAAATTCTTGGAAGAGGGATGTGGGATTCGAGCAGCAGTGATTCGGGCTGGTGTGGGATCAAAAATGGAACAAATCGAGATAAAAACGCAAGAAAATAACAGATCGTTTGCACACATTTGTCAGGCTAAATCTTTTGCACGCCACAATTAACAAGACCCCGTTAGCGAATTGCAGGTTATATTCGGCACGTTAACTGCAGCTCTCTCAGGGCCGTCAACGTTCTGTGAAAGCATCACAACTGATCGATCACATTGTGTATGGAAGGGGTTCAGGTTCCTGCTGCTCAATCTGTTTGCTTAAAGTACTTTGGTGTCATATTTTAACGCAGTCAGTGAACCACTATTTTAAAATTTCGCTAAAATAGCACCTAAAGACAGTGCCAGAGGAAGTGGTTAAAGTGGCTATTCACCCCAACTTGGATAATCTGGTACATTGTCCTTTTATTCAATCTTACCGCCGTATTTAGTGCTGTCCCACAGCACACAATACACTCCCAACTGCTCTTACATCGCTCGAGCACATAATCCAGGCTGACACTCCAGTGCAGTGCTGAGGGAGTGCTGCACTGTCGGAGGTTCCGTCTTTCGGATGAGACGTTAAACCGAGACCTGGTCTGCTCTCTCAGATCCCGTGGCACTCTTTTTCGAGGAAGAGCAGGGGAGTTATCCCCGGAGTCCTGGCCAATATTTATCCCTCAACCAACATCACTATCACAATCACTACCTGGTCATTTTATCCCACTGCGGTTTGTGGGATCTTGCTGTGCACACATTGGCTGCTGTGTTCCCCTACGTTACAATAAAGTACTTAAATCGGTTGTAGAGCGCTTTGGGACATCCGGAGGTCGTGAAAGGCGCTATATAAAAGCAAGTCTTTCATTTACCCATCAGCTCCCATTTGAATTTGTGCCATCAGATTTATCAAATCATCAGATCTCTCATACAACTGTCCGCTGTCATGTGAGCACCTGTGAGCATGCTCACGGGCCTGTGGAGCTGTTGCACTGAGAGTGTCATAACCAGTCACGCGATGGTCACAAGACTCAATAAAACCTCAGTTAATTGAGTTCAGGTTCTCCACGATGAGGCGTGCAGTAGTGAGCCTGGTGGATGAACTGGGAGTGTTCAGTTTGATTGTTAAACCTTCGCTAAAAAAAACAGCGCGTTCTTTACAGCAAGTCTTGTAGCTATGAATTGTTAAGCAAAGAGCCCATGAAGTAAATACATTACAGTCGCTAGGTCAAACTAAAGTTACTTTTTTCGCCTGAACTCAATTAACTGGGGTTTTATTGAGTCTTGTGAACATCACGTGACTGCTTATGTCACTCACTGTGCAACAGCTCCACAGGCCCTCAATTGCTGCATGTTCCCCAGGGGCCATTAGACATGTTGCTCTGGGCGACGGCAGCGTGCCTGGTTGGTGACATCACAGAGCACGATCAAGATGCTATCACGACATCACTGAGCATTGGCCAAAATGTCGGGGCCAGTTGGTTTATAATCAGTCTCGGCTACAAGACTGGAAGTAACAACACAACAAGAGCACAATAACAAAGCCCTTAGATTGGAACTTTGGCAGAAATGGCACTGCGAAAAATGATGCGAACTAATCCACGCACTAGAAATTTGCATTCATGGAGCCCTTCTCAGAATGTCCCAAAAAGTGCTTTCGAGCCAATGGATTCACTTTTGAAGTGCAGTCAGTTGCCGTTATGTAGGCAAACGCTGCAGCCAATTTGGCCACAGCAAAGTTCCACAAACAGCAACGAGATGAATAAACTTGACGTTTTTGGTGGTGTTGGTTGAAAGGTGACAGTTAGTCGAGATCTTTCACGTCCGCCTGAGCAGGTAGACTGGTGCCCAAACCAAAAGGTGGCACCTCCAACAATGCAGCACTCCCTCAGTGATGTGCCAGCCTGAATTATGTACCCAACTCCCCGGGAAGGCCTTCGAACACAGAAGTGACAGAGCTACCTCTGAGCCAAGGCTGACACGGTGTAAGATTTTAATTCGCACAGCGCTGAAGGTCAGTCCTCTTTTATGCATCTTTCTGCTGCACCACAGCACATCTGTACTCCGACAGACAGAGCCACGTAACAGGGCTCGCTCAACTCCATGTGAGTTAATAAGGATGGTCTGGAGATACAGTGAGAGGAGACCATTCCTGTTTGAGGCAGTGCTCCCCATGGTTCAGCCCCCTTCAAGGAGAGCTTTGGGGGATGCAGTTGGGGCATCCACACAGATTTTAGGGGGCCTTTTTCTCTCCTCCAACGGCCTGCCACTGTCCCTTTAAACCAAACTCCACCACTGGAAAATTATGGGTGTCCCTCCAGGTAGCAACTGGTAGCCAATCAACTTAAAAATAGCACTACAGGGAAAGAAAGAGCTTACAGATAAGCCTTTCAAAATGTCACGTCCTTTGAATGAATTGGAAGGGGTGCGTCATGCGAGCCCGCGGCTATTTTAGCCAGACACAAACCCCCCTCCACCCACCATCCCGACCCTTATCTCCAGCTTAATCTCTCTTTCTCTCCCTCCTGCCTCAGTGTGTGAGGAGGGACTCGCTATTGTGAATGGATTGTATGGGCAGTTACTGTCACTCAGGGTGTGACAGGCTGCCAGGGTGACTCTCGAGTGTTATCTTGTGCACCTCCCTTTGCAACCACAGACAGAATAATCAGTTAAATGTTCGCAGTTTGCTAATTTATTCCAAGCAGCTGAAGAATTGGGCAACACCATCTGGGTTCCATACATCTCCGAAGTTCCACAATATCACAGCTGCGTATTTATAAATACACCAAACTCCTTTCAATTTGTTAGACCGTGCCTATATTCCAAGGAGACACTATTTGGTACGCCCCTCTACCGGTGGCCGCAGAGAAACCTTCGGGCCCGAGATGCTTGTGGTACTGTGTCCACATGTTAAAGTCGCAACATAAATGCAAGTTGCTCCACCTGCAGCGAGTTCTGTCTCCCGATTTGAACACTTTAATACAACATTCATACCGTTGCAGGTCACTAAAAGGTATGCAACCAAGTTAAAGTGGCACTGTATTCATGAAAGAATGTCCAGCAAACTTCTTCTCAACCCCCCTCCTCGCCATTTGTTTACAAACCCAAATCTTGTCAAAACTCATCATCGCCTGACTTGCGGTCGTCCCAGTGATGACTGTGACCTATGCCTCCACCAACAAAAAAATGGTTTGCCAATCAATGTTGTTTCCCCAGGAAGACAGTACTGCTTTAAATATTACTGTTAAACAAATATCAAGCTGGAATGCATAGTTTAAAGGCGCAATCCTATGCTTGCCATGCACCTGTCTACTGCAGTTCACACAGACAATGTCATTTTAATAAGTTTTCCCCGTAACTGCGACGCACTGTGTGCCGTCTTATCACTGGCATTTAAGCAGTTAAGGAATCGGGTGAGACAGGACTCGGAGGAAAAGCAAATGTTACCTTCTTTCCTTTTCCTTGCGTGATCTGTGCAATAACCCTATCAGTACCACGGCAGCTCGAAGGCCTGCCTTTTTCGAGGGCACCCTTTCGCTTTTCTCCGCCATGCCTGGCCGGCGAGCCGGTTCCTCCTTCGCAGCTTCGACCCGGTGCTTCCGGCCCGCAGCACTGACCCCCGCACGCACTCAGGTCCTCGCTCAGGCCCACCCGGCAGCTCCCTGCCGTCCTGACTCCTCTCTGCTCGTCAGCCGGTTTTATTTTTTTCTCTCTCTCCCTCTCTTCTCCACCTCAAGTGACCTTCAAGTCACCTGGCTGTCCTACCCAGCAACTGCAGCTGCTGTTCTCGTGGTTCCTGGGATCGGGAGCTGGTGGAAGCAGGCAGTCCAATGTCAACGACGTGATTTGTGCCCCCCCCCCCCCACCAACCCCCCACACCCCCTCACCTCCTTTTCTCCTCTTTGCCAGATTTTAATATATCAGCAGTTGCACACAAGCTCCGGCTGCAGCTGTCAGCTCCTTAAAACACATTTACTCTCACAGTGAAGTTCTCCCCCCCCCCCCACCAGCTGCCTACCTTTTCTCCTCAAACCCCACCCCCCCCCTCCCTCCCTCCCCTCACCTCCCCTCCTCCTCGTCCAAGTTGCCAGCGTTTAAGGATTGAAGCACACTGTTGGCTCAGCAGCTCCCAGACTCCGGCAACTGCTCAGTTTGCTCAGCCACTGGGATTCTCCCATACCTTGGCTCATATGCACTTGCCGCCTGTGTGTTGCCACGGCGACATGACAACTGAGGAGGCTCCGCCCCCCCCCCCATCCCGTGTCTCCCTTCACTCCCAGGGCTGATCCTCGCTCGGTCTGCTTCGTGAGCGCGACGGTCAGGTAAAGGTGGCTCTCCCGGGTCATTAACCCTTTCCAGGCAAAGGGGGTCGTGGAAATCTGGAAATCTCCTACCCCCCCCGCAAAGCTGTTGAGGCTGGGGCTGGAGCGGCTGGGCGGGGGGGGGGGGGAGAGGGAGAGGTGAGAGAGGGAGGAGGGGAAGGAGGGAGGGGGAGAGGTGAGGGGGGAGGTGAGGAGGGGGGGAGGTGAGGAGGGGGGGAGGGGGAGAAGGAGGGATGGGGAGAAGGGGGAGGGGGAGGAGGGAGGGGAGGGGGAGGAGGGAGGGGGAGAGGTGAGGAGGTGAGGGGGAGAGGTGAGGGGGAGAGGTGAGGGGGAGAGGTGAGGGGGGAGGTGAGGGGGGGGGAGGTGAGGGGGAGGTGAGGGGGGAGGTGAGGGGGGAGGTGAGGGGGGAGGTGAGGAGGGGGGGAGGTGAGGAGGGGGGGAGGTGAGGAGGGGGGAGGTGAGAAGGGGGGAGGGGGGGGAGGTGAGGAGGGGGAGAAGGGGGGAGGTGGAGAAGGGGGAGGGGGAGGTGGAGAAGGGAAGGGGGAGGGGGAGGGGGAGGGGGAAGAGGGAGGGGGGAGGAGGGAGAGGAGGGAGGAGGTCGGAGGGGTGGAGGAGGTCGGAGGGGTAGAGGGGGTGGCGGGGGAGGGGTGGCAAGGGGCTGGAGATCAATTGAAAATTTCAAAACCTGAGATTGCTAGATTTTTGTTATGCTAGGGTTTTAAGGGTTACGGAACTAAGGTGGGTAGATGGAGTTCAGGTACAGATCAGCCATTATCCAATTGAATAGCGGTACATCCTGGAGGGGCTGAATGGTTTACTCCTGTTCCTATGAGGTCCCCAAACTCATGAATCACAATAGCTAAAGCAGGTAGAAAATTCATAAAATGAAAAGATTCCTGTCCCGATTCCATAAGTGGATAACTCCCAGTGTGCAGTGAGCTCCCAGGGGCAAATTGGAGCTCTTTAGCCTGTGGTTTGCTTTGTTTGGACGGTGCAATCAGAAAAGCAAAGATGGGGGTGGGTTCCTGATCACGAGCCCGACAGTCCATGTGTACCTGCGTGGGGAGCTGGTGCGATGAGAGGCTCAAGCCTCACTGTGACATCACCCCAAGGTCGAATAACTTGCTGTCGTTCGCGGACCAGACCTGCACGTGGAAAATGGTCAGTAACAGAAGGCACCAGTGCCCAGAGAACTGTAGCCCAGTGTATGTCTCTTTCAGGAGGGGAACATGCGTGGGTGTGGGTGTGGGTGTGGGCGGGGGTGTGGGCGTTAGCAGAAGAACAAAAAATGCAGCTTCTATAATATTTTTAACAAAGATATACCATCAAATGCTATATACAGATCCGATACTGGGTACTTTGAGTAATCAGCTGATTTAAAGGGTTACTAACCCTGCACGTATTTGTGGGCCACAATTCCTCAACCGTTGTGGGCAGGCTCCCACTTAACTTCAGCCAGAAACTCCGCCAGGACCTAGAAACATCAAGTCCCAGCCTATCATAGGAGTTCCCGATTGGCCTCGTGGAGTGGTACCTTCCCCGCACCGACAGGCCCCTCCCCCCCCCGCACCTACAGGCCCCTCTCCCTGTATCCGACAGGACCCACCCCCTGTACCTACAGGACCCTCCCCATCACCTTCAAACCCCTCCCCTTGCACATACTAGCCCCTCCCCATGCACCTACAGGCCCCTCCCCAACACCTACAGGCCCCTCCACATGCACCTCCAGGCCCCCGCACCTACAAGCCCCTCCCCAACACCTACAAGCCCCTCCCCAACACCTACAAGCCCCTCCTCTGCACCTACAAGCCCCTCCCCTGTACCTACAAGCCCCTCCCCTGCACCTACAGGCCCCTCCCCATGCACCTACAGGCCCCTCCCCATGCACCTACAGGCCCCTCCCCATGCACCTACAGGCCCCTCCTCTGCACCTACAAGCCCCTCCCCTGCACCTACAAGCCCCTCCCCTGCACCTACAAGCCCCTCCCCTGCACCTACAGGCCCCCGCACCTACAAGCCCCTCCAAACCCCTCCCCTGCACCTACAAGCCCCTCCCCTGCACCTACAAGCCCCTCCCCTGCACCTACCGGCATGACATGATGCCTGGTGATGGGGGCAGGGGTTCCCCAGATCGACGGCTCTGATGCTCCCAGGCCCTCAGTTGTGTCGTCGGCAAGGGGGTGTTGCCGACGGGCCCCCAACTTGCCAGAGGCCTGTTCCTCGTGGCCCTCCTGGACCTCGTGAGCTTCAGCGGGCATGATCCAGGCACTACCGCCAGAATAGGTTCCCAAAGAATCTCTCGGGCTTGGTGCCTACTGCATCATAAAGTGCCCAATGTCAGCTAATCTTTACCAATCTCTTGATGTGAGATGAAAGTAAAAAAAAAAAGTGAAATGGGCCGCTCTGACAAGGCAGTATTTATTGCTCATCTGTTGATAGCCCGAGGGGTTTGAGGTAAGCACCCAGTGTGGGAATGGAGGGGCCACAATCTGCAACAATACATGGCCAATAGACACAGCAACACTGGTGTCAGCACGGAAAGTTTGTGGACAGAAGTGTAAGCTCTCCACAGGATTCAGATAGTTAGATAGTTAAATAGAGGACGAGCCAGTCTGTCCAAACTACGTTTTGTGATAGTTCCTCTTGTAGACTTTTTATTTTTAAAGTGATAAATCTAAAACTCACACACGAGAGCCAGGCGGGCAGTTCTAAATCCAACATCTGGTTGATCACGCTCAAATCGTCACACCCAGCCTAACAGGAACAAATTTGCAAAACAAGCCCGAACGGCTTTGCTGGGTAATGTGGTTGAGGGCTAATGTTCGTGATACTGAGTCTGGAAGAGGATGAGTTGCTTCTGTAGATGGCCTGAGAGAGAGATGCGTGTGAGACTCACAATTGCATTGATGTTAAAGAAACGGTGTCAGTCTAAACGTGCACAAAGACAAGGATACCTTGTCAAAGTAAAACCAGGATATCCTGGTCAAACTGGTCTGGTGAGAGTAATCCTTGTGTGGAGATTAGGTCTTCCAACCTCAGCAAAGAGATTGTAAACTAAGCCAAGCGCAGACGATATGTGGTGTAGCCAAATCCGACAGGGATTAAGGCATCGCTTTAAGCAAAACATTTCCGGTCAAACTGACATCAGACACAATCCAAAACCTATCTGGAACCCGGAGAAGAATCCAGCTTCTTCTCTCTTTTTGGAATAAAACTGCAGAATCCATGATCGAAACCTCTCTCGCTGCCAAGTCTTTTACCACCTTTCTAAACCTTTATATGCCAGCCAGTGAATCAATCCTTTGTGTCCCATCTCTGTAATGTTACAATTGGGACAACAACTACTACAGTTTGCATTCATACAAAGACTTGGATTTATATAGCGCCTTTCACGACCACCAGACGGCTCAAAGCGCTTTCCAGCCAATGAAGTACTTTTTGGAGTGTAGTCACTGTTGTAATGTGGGAAACACAGCAACCAATTCGCGCACAGCAAGCTCCCACAAACAGCAATGTGATAATGGCCAGATAATCTGTTTTTTGGTTCTGTAGATTGAGGGATAAATATTGGCCAGGACATCAGGGATAACTCCCTTGCTCTTCTTTGAAATAGTGCCACGGGATCTTTTAGGTCCACCAATGAGAGAGCTGACGTGACCTCAGTTTAACAGCTCATCTGAAAGACGGCACCTCTGACAGTGCAGCATTCCCTCAGCACTGAACTGGAGTGTCAGCCTAGTTTTCTGCACTCGAGTCTCTGGAGTGGGACTCGAACCCACAACCTTCTGACTCAGAGGCGAGAGTGCTACCCACTGAGCCAAGGCTGCAGTACTGAGGGAGTGCTGCCCTGTCAAAAGTGCCATCTTTCGACTGGGAAGTAAAACCAAGGCCCCACCTGCCCTCTCAGGTGGATGTAAATGATTCCATGGCACTATTCCGAAGAAGAGCAGGGGAGTTCTTTTGTGATCCTGGAGAACATCACTAAAACCGATTACCTGCTCATTTATCTCATTGATGTTTATGGGACTTGGCTGTGCGCAAATTGACTTGCACCTCTCCCTAACTTTCAACAGTGAGTACACTTCAAAGGTACTTCATTGGGTGTGAAGCCCTTTGGCACATCCTGAGGTCATGAATGGCGCTATATAAAATTCCTTTCCTTCTTTCTTTACCAGCACCAGAGGAACGGAAGCTTGACACAAACCCTCCAGAAGTTAACTACCCTGTGTGTGTGTGTGTGTATATATATATATATATATATTTATTATATATATTATATATATGTATATTAAAAAAAAAATGCAGGTGATGTTCATTGGCACACCACACTTCAGTTATTTTTATGTCACACATTATTTCTTCATCCCCTGCCTAGAGTTGCCAAGTCCGAATCAGGACAGGGTACAAATAGGGATGTGAGTGGAGCTGGGCAGTTCAGACTTGGTTTTCGGTTCTGAGCACAGAGTGGTGGCCCAGCCTGGTGCCAGCATAGAAGAGAAATCCGTGGGAGTGCCGCCCTTTTCTGATTTGCACAGACAGTGGACGAGACTCCTCACTACTAATGTGCACTCGAAAGATGACTCATTTTATTGGCTTTGCTGATGATGAAAGTTTACGGAGAACTTAATAACCGAAGCCTTTTCTTCATGAAACTCAGAAGAGGTATCTAGGACTTGTTGGGTTCCTCTTTATAGTTTACATATTTGCACAGGGCCCAGTAACAAGAGGACCTCTGGTGACCCAGACTTGTCATTTTGTAGCCTCTGGCCAGCAGTGGCAGAAACAGTCTCTTGGTTGTCTCACCCTTTTGTCCTGCCTTGTTGAGGTAGATGGTCCATTACTCCAGGGATGTCCAATTTTTTTGGTTGTGGGCTGTATAGGTGCCTACCATGGTGGGTGGTGGATGGGAAGAACACTATATTTGCTTAAATCCATATCCCCATGAGTTTGCAGGTATCTCGAGTTGCTGATACTATTCATAGCTTGGTGTTCTGATTTAGGATTTGTGCATTAACGAAGCAACAATGCAAAGGAAAGCCCCTGTGAAACGACCATTTCTACAAAATTGAAAAGAGGACGAACCAGCAAATTGAAATAGAAAGGAGTTGCCTGGGCTTCATGGGCCGGGATGCTCATGTGGCTCGAGGGTCAGAGGTGGACATCCCTCCCCAGTGATCTATTAATAGCCATTAGGATGGTGTTTGAAATGGAAGCACCATATTGGTATCAATGCTCTTCTGGAGTTGCGAACCAGACTGTTGGTGTCATATTTGACTCCTGAAATGAGCTTCTGACCACATATCCGCAGCATAACTATGACCAGATCCGTAACATCGCCCGTCTCCGCTCCTGCCTCAGCTCATCTGCTGAAGCCCTAATCCCTGCCTTTGTTACTTCTAGACTTGACTACTCCATCATCAGCATCATAGGCAGTCCCTCGGAATTGAGGACGACTTGCTTCCACTCTTAAAATGAGTCATTTAGATGGCTGAACAGTCCAATACGAGAACCACAGTCCCTGCCACAGGTGGGATAGATAGTCGTTGAGGGAAGGGGTGGGTGGGACAGATTTGCCGCACGCTCTTTCCGCTGCCTGTGCTTGATTTATGCATGCTCTCGGCGATGAGACTCGAGGTGCTCAGCGCCCTCCTGGATGCCCTTCCTCCACTTAGGGCGGTCTTTGGCCAAGGACTCCCAGGTGTCGGTGGGGATGTTGCACTTTATCAGGGAGGCTTTGCCCACCTTTGGCTCGTTTGCCAACTCCAACGCACTCCTGGCTGGCCTCCCACATTCTACCCTATGTAAACTTGAGGTTATCCAAAATTCGGCAGCCTGCGTCCGAGCTTGCATCAAGTATTAAAGCCAAGGAAGTGGCATACAAATTGGCCAGAAATAGCAGCGAACCTGGGGACTGGGAGAAATTTAGAACTCAGCAGAGGAGGACAAAGGGTTTGATTAGGGCAGGGAAAATGGAGTACGAGAAGAAGCTTGCAGGGAACATTAAGGCGGATTGCAAAAGTTTCTATAGGTATGTAAAGAGAAAAAGGTTAGTAAAGACAAACGTAGGTCCCCTGCAGTCAGAATCAGGGGAAGTCATAACGGGGAACAAAGAAATGGCAGACCAATTGAACAAGTACTTTGGTTCAGTATTCACTAAGGAGGACACAAACAACCTTCCGGATATAAAAGTGGTCAGAGGGTCTATTAAGGAGGAGGAACTGAGGGAAATCTTTATTAGTCGGGAAATTGTGTTGGGGAAATTGATGGGATTGAAGGCCGATAAATCCCCAGGGCCTGATGGACTGCATCCCAGAGTACTTAAGGAGGTGGCCTTGGAAATAGCGGATGCATTGACAGTCATTTTCCAACATTCCATTGACTCTGGATCAGTTCCTATCGAGTGGAGGGTAGCCAATGTAACCCCACTTTTTAAAAAAGGAGGGAGAGAGAAAGCAGGGAATTATAGACCGGTCAGCCTGACCTCAGTAGTGGGTAAAATGATGGAATCAATTATTAAGGATGTCATAGCAGCGCATTTGGAAAATGGTGACATGATAGGTCCAAGTCAGCATGGATTTGTGAAAGGGAGATCATGCTTGACAAATCTTCTGGAATTTTTTGAGGATGTTTCCAATAAAGTGGACAAAGGAGTACCAGTTGATGTGGTATATTTGGACTTTCAGAAGGCTTTCGACAAGGTCCCACACAGGAGATTAATGTGCAAAGTTAAAGCACATGGGATTGGGGGTAGTGTGCTGACGTGGATTGAGAACTGGTTGTCAGACAGGAAGCAAAGAGTAGGAGTAAATGGGTACTTTTCGGAATGGCAGGCAGTGACGAGTGGGGCACCGCAGGGTTCTGTGCTGGGGCCCCAGCTGTTTACATTGTACATTAATGATTTAGACGAGGGGATTAAATGTAGTATCTCCAAATTTGCGGATGACACTAAGTTGGGTGGCAGTGTGAGCTGCGAGGAGGATGCTATGAGGCTACAGAGTGACTTGGATAGGTTAGGTGAGTGGGCAAATGCGTGGCAGATGAAGTATAATGTGGATAAATGTGAGGTTATCCACTTTGGTGGTAAAAACAGAGAGACAGACTATTATCTGAATGGTGACAGATTAGGAAAAGAGAAGGTGCAACGAGACCTGGGTGTCATGGTACATCAGTCATTGAAGGTTGGCATGCAGGTACAGCAGGCGGTTAAGAAAGCAAATGGCATGTTGGCCTTCATAGCGAGGGGATTTGAGTACAGGGGCAGGGAGGTGTTGCTACAGTTGTACAGGGCCTTGGTGAGGCCACACCTGGAGTATTGTGTACAGTTTTGGTCTCCTAACTTGAGGAAGGACATTCTTGCTATTGAGGGAGTGCAGCGAAGATTCACCAGACTGATTCCCGGGATGGTGGGACTGACCTATCAAGAAAGACTGGATCAACTGGGCTTGTATTCACTGGAGTTCAGAAGAGTGAGAGGGGACCTCATAGAAACGTTTAAAATTCTGACGGGTTTGGACAGGTTGGATGCAGGAAGAATGTTCCCAATGTTGGGGAAGTCCAGAACCAGGGGTCACAGTCTAAGGATAAGGGGTAAGCCATTTAGGACCGAGATAAGGAGAAACTTCTTCACCCAGAGAGTGGTGAACCTGTGGAATTCTCTACCACAGGAAGTAGTTGAGGCCAATTCACTAAATATATTCAAAAGGGAGTTAGATGAAGTCCTTACTACTCGGGGGATCAAGGGGTATGACGTGAAAGCAGGAAGTGGGTACTGAAGTTTCATGTTCAGCCATGAACTCATTGAATGGCGGTGCAGGCTAGAAGGGCTGAATGGCCTGCTCCTGCACCTATTTTCTATGTTTCTATGTTTCCAAGTCCCATTCACCTATCGCCCCTGTGCGCTCTACTCGAAACTCCTACACGGCAAGCGATCCCCAGGTGGGCAGAGGAAACGTTTCAAGGACACCCTCAAAACCTCCTTGATAAAATGCAACATCCCCATCGACACAGGGGAATTCCTGGCCAAAGACCACCCTAAGTGGAGGAAGAGCATCCTGGAGGGCGCTGAGCACCTCGAGTCTCATCGCCGAGAGCATGCAGAAAACAAGTGCAGGCAGCGGAAGGAGCGTGCGGCAAACCAGTCCCACCCTCCCTTTCCTTCAACGACTGTCTGTCCCACCTCTGACAGAGACTGTAATTCCCGTATTGGATCTGAGAACTTACTTTGAGAGTGGAAGCAAGTCTTCCTCGATTTCGAGGGACTGCCTATGAATGAATGAATGCTCGTCGACCTACATTGGCTCCTGGTTAAGCAACGCCTCGATTTCAAAATTCTCATCCTTGTTTTCAAATCCCTCCATGGCCTCGCCCCTCCCTATCTCTGTAATCTCCTCCAGCTCCACAACTCCCAGAGATGTCTGCGCTCCTCAAATTCTGCCCTCTTGAGCATCCCTGATTATAATCGCTCAACCATCGGCGACCGTGCCTTCTGTTGCCCAGGCCTTAAGCTCTGGAGCTCCCTCCCTAAATCTCTTTGCCTCTCTCTCCTCTTTTAAGATGCTCTCTTAAAACCTACCTCTTTGACCAAGCTTTTGGTCATTTGCCGTAATTTCTTCTTATGTGGCTCGGTGTCAAATCTTTGGCTTTCTAACGCTCCTGTGAAGCGCCTTGGGACGTTTCCCTATGCTCAAGGTGCTATATAAATACAAGTTGTTGTTGTTGTTAGGATTAAGGGACACTGTTGAGTGGAGTATGGCTTGACGCCTCTTCTAGCCCAGGATACTCCCGATTTGGGAGTGCTTGATACTGACTCAATGGGCAAGAAATGGGACAAAATGTTCGCTGTACCTCCTCAATGACCCACCAATTGTTGTTTCTTTAATAATGAGAAAGAACTGTGGTTCTAAAACAGTTTGAGGGTGTTGGGCTGGGCTTCTTTATCCCTCTCATTTCTGCTTTTGGCAGCGACATCTTTCCACCTGCCGCAATTTAAAGCAACACAGTTGGATCTCCAACCTGAGGCTGATCTGATTAACACCACAGCCAAGCAGAAGGTTGCGAGGATATTATTACAAGCCATCTCCAGAGTTGTGCAATCAAAATTCATAACAATTTGACATATTCAATGGTGTCAAACCCGTGCTTCTTATTAAACTGCAGGTGTTTTGAAAGCACAAAAAATATGATATTAATAAAACAATTGCCGTATAGACTGCTGATTTCCCAATAAACTGCTCGATACTGACGTCAACTCAGTACAGCCTGAACTGCGAAGAACCATTTAACTAAACGCCTCTTTGACATGACATTTTTTTTTAAGTTTAATGTTGACTTTTGGTATATTTCACAATGACTTAACAACGGTTCAGCAAAATGGATTGATAGGAAAATACTGAAACGCAGAACAACCTGTGCTAATACTGAACAAACCAGCGTCGGCACAAAATGCATTAAAAACAGGTGATAAAAGAGATATTTCTTCAGCTCTTCAAACAAGAGAGCGTTCCTGTAAAAAGATGCTGCTAAACCTGTAGCAATCAGCTCCTTTTAAAGAGTTTGAATGTAATTTTCCACAAAATGACTTTCATAACCCTACCTCCCCTCCCTTTTTATTACTTTATCAGTGAATCTCCTGTGTCTTTGATCACGGTTAGTCAGAGGAAATGGTTTATCTTTCAGTTATGTTTGTTGTATGAAGGTTGAGAGAGCTAAAAACACACACAGCCAAAAGACATCACCTCTGAACCCAATAATAACAGGGTTTACTCATACAGCATTACTCCTTAATATCAGTGGCCTGGGGGCATGCCAGTGCTTCCCATTGATTATACTGGGGGGGGGGGGGGGGGGGCCCTGTCATTCCTACCAATGTTCCCCCTCAGGTGCACGGCTGCACAAAGCAATCGGGAGGTCCCACACAGGCCGCTCACCAGCAAATCTAAAGGGATCGCGCACCAAAAAGAAAATTAGCGGGAACGTTTGTGTGTTACCTACTGATTTCAGTGGACTGGGGCGTGACAGTGTCACCCTCTGATTTCTCAGGATAAGGGGTCAGCCATCTAGGACTGAGACGAGGAGGAATATATTCACTTAGGGGATGGTGAATCTTTGGAATTCTCATCCCAGAGAGTTGTGGATGCTCAGTTGATGAGTATATTCAAGACAGAGATCGATAGATTTTTGGGCACTAAGGGAATCAAGGGATATGCGGGTTGGGCGGGAAAGTGTTGAGGTACAAGATCAGCCGTGACCTTAGTGAATGGCGGAGCAGGCTCAAGGGGCCGTATGGCCTATTCCCACTCCTATTTGCTGCGATCTTGTGTGACGGTGCTACCCACTGATTTCAATGGACTCGAGTGTGACTGTTATATATGTGGACTTGTATTTACTCTGTACAGCCACCAGAGGGCTCATTCCCCAGAGTCCCAAGGGATCCCATAATCCCCTGGGAGGACAGGTATTTAAGGAGGCTTCACAGGTTGGAGAGACACTCTGGAGACCTGCAATAAAAGATTAAGGTCACACTTTATTTTGAGCTCACAGTGTTCAGTCTGACTCTTTCTCCATACACAACAGTGACGATGTTACCCACAGATTTCAATGGACTAGGGTGTGAGAGTGTTACCCATTTATTTCAATGGATCGGGGCATGTGAATAATAGGCTCCTCTGTGAATACAGCCCATTGTTCCCAATGTTGGGGAAGTCCAGAACCAGAGGTCACAGTCTAAGGATAAGGGGTAAGCCATTTAGGACCGAGATGCGGAGGAACTTCTTCACCCAGAGAGTGGTGAACCTGTGGAATTCTCTACCACAGAAAGTTGTTGAGGCCAATTCACTAAATATATTCAAAAAGGAGTTAGATGAGGTCCTTACTACTAGGGGGATCAAGGGGTATGGCGAGAAAGCAGGAATGGGGTACTGAAGTTGAATGTTCAGCCATGAACTCATTGAATGGCGGTGCAGGCTAGAAGGGCCGAATGGCCTACTCCTGCACCTATTTTCTATGTTTCTATGTTTCCTCTCAGCAGTAAAGAGTAATCTTACAAGTGCACATTAGTTGTGAGGAGCCTCGCCCACTGTCTAAGGGACATGTATAACAAAACCTCATGTGGGTTCAGTCAATCTGGGGTAATGTTCCTGCTGTGGTTTCGAGAAGCAATCAGGAGCAGGACTGCTGGTTGCCCTCCCGGGCTCTGGGTGACTGAAGTCCATTTGCCATGCCCCGATTGCCAGCCATGAAAACCAGCTGCCTCAGCTCAGCCCAGGAGCGAGATGCAGGGCCCTCCTGCTGAGTACCACGGCCAGGCAATACATTTTACTGACTGGGTTCACGACACTGCTAAAGGCAAAATAAAAGTTTGGACTCAAATGTCGATACCCAGGGGCAAGTTGCCAATGAAAAGAAACATTTGAGGGGTGTCACTGCCTGCGGTAGATGGAGTCATCATCAAAGGCGGTCCCTCGAACGAGGATGACTGGCTTCCAACTGGGTTCACAGATATTTCAATGAAGCACCCGATGTTCCAGTCCTGAACTCCAATTGAAGGGTGGAAGATGCCTGTGCGTGGATTTTTTTAACGTGTGGTGACCGTTGCACATCAGCCACCACATGGGCTCGACAGAGCCAGTCTTGGTCCAGTGGCAAGGGTTAACCAGGATGACTGGAGACCTGCTCTGCTGTTCGGGCCTAGTGCGCACATATATCGCAGTGTGGGCTGGCCCGTGCTGCCCCTGGGCCCTCGCCTCTTCTGGGCCCTGTACCCTCATTTGCCACTCCTCCGCCACGATCTCTCGTCGCTCCTACGCCACAATCTCTCGCCGCTCATCTGCCCCGACCTTCCTACTCCTCTGTTCCTGGGCCCTGCCGATGTTCCTGCCCACACTCTAAAACAGCAACCAGGGTTTTGATGACGTTACCCAGTCGCCCATCACAAAATTGTCGCACACTTTACACTGCTTTATTGAAGGACTTGGTTAGTTTCAGGGACAAACCAATTGATACTTTAAGGCTATCGAATGGCACCAGAACAGAAATAAAAGCACAACCACTATCTTTCCAACGGCAAGCCACATTTCTCAAAATCTTGTTGACACAAAAACACCAGCCAATATATCCAGCCCTTTAGCCATCAGTCTCATTGTGGCCCAGCAGCTCGATACCGTTTGAGTGCTGAGCTGAGAAGCGAGAAGTCGCTACAAATGGAGAGCTAGAGTGACAAATGCACAATACGGTTTGACAAAGAAAGTGACATGTTCCAAACTGTAATCTCCCAAGGAGTTTTAAATATCAATCCCAGCTAAATGCGCCTTTATACAGACAAACAAATTGGATCAGATCAAAGCTCCAGTTGTGAATGGTGGTGGACAATTGAACAACTAACGGGAGCAGGAGGCTTCATGAATACTCCATCCTCATTGATGGCATAACCAAGCACGCACCTGCAAAAGACAAGGCAGAGACATTTGTCACAAGTGACTAGAGGATGATCCATATCGGCCCCCTCCTGAGGACCCCACCATCACAGAAGCCAGTCTTCAGCCAATCAGATTCACTCCACGTGATATTAAGAAACGGCTGAACGCATTGGATACAGCAAAGGCTCTGGGCCCCGACAACACCCCGGCTGTTGTGCTAAAGACTTGTGCTCCAGAACTAACCGTGCCTCTAGCCAAGCTGTTCCAGTACAGCTACAATACTGGCATCTACCCGACAGTATGGAAAGCTGCCCAGGTATGCCCTGTCCACAAAAATCAGGACAAATCCAATCCGGCCAATTACCGCCACATCAGTCTATTCTCAATCATCAGCAAAGAGATGGAAGGTGTCATCGACAGTGCTATCAAGCGACACTTAGTCATCAATAACCAGCTCACCAATGCTCAGTTTGGGTTCCACCAGGAACACTCGGCTCCAGAACTCATTAAAGCCTTGGTCCAAACATGGAACAAAGAGCTGAATTCCAGAGGTGAGGTGCGAGTCACTGCCCTTGACATCAAGGCAGTATTTGGCCGAGTGTGGCATCAAGAAGCCCGAATAAAACTGAAGTCAATGCAAATCAGGGGGAAACGCTCCACTGGCTGGAGTCATACCCAGCACAAAGGAAGATGGTTGTGGTGGTTGGAGGTCAGTCATCCCAGCCCCAGGACATCGCTGCAGGAGTTGCTCAGAGCCAACCATCTTCAACTGCTTCATCAATGACCTTCCCTCCATCATGAGGTCAGAAGTGGGGATGTTCGCTGGTGACTGCACAATGTTCAGTTCCATTTGCAACTCCTGAAGCAGTCCATGCCCACATGCAGCAAGACCTGGACGACATTCAGGCTTAGGCTGACAAGTGGCAAGTAATATTCGCGCCACACAAGTGCCAGGCAATGACCATCTCCAACAAGAGAGAGTCTAACCATCTCCCCTTGACATTCAATGGTATCACCATCGTCGAATCCCCCACCATCAACGTCCTGGGATGTCACCACTGACCAGAAACTTAACTGGACCAGCTACATAAATACTGTGGCAACAAGAGCAGATCAAAGCCTGGGTATTCTGCAACGAGTGTCTCACCTCCTGACTGCCCAAAGCCTTTCTACCATCCACATGGCACAAGTCTGGAGTATCAAATTAAAAACCAATGCGTATAAGGTGGCCAAGGTTAGTGGGAAACTAGAAGATTGGGAAAATTTTAAACGACAGCAAAGTATGACTAAGAAAGCAATAAAGAAAGGAAAGATAGATTACGAAAGTAAACTTACGTAAAACATAAAAACAGATAGTAAAAGCTTTTACCGATATATAAAAAGGAAAAGAGTGACTAAAGTAAATGTTGGTCCCTTAGAAGATGAGAAGGGGGATTTAGTAATGGGAAATGTGGAAATGGCTGAGACCTTAAACAATTATTTTGCTTCGGTCTTCACAGTGGAAGACACAAAAACCATGCCATAAATTGCTGGTCACGGGAATGTGGGAAGGGAGGACCTTGAGACAATTACTATCACTAGGGGGGTAGTGCTGGACAGGCTAATGGGACTCAAGGTAGACAAGTCCCCTGGTCCTGATAAAATGCATCCCAGGGTATTAAAAGAGATGGCGGAAGTTATAGCAGATGCATTCGTTATAATCTACCAAAATTCTCTGGACTCTGGTGAGGTACCAGTGGATTGGAAAGCAACTAATGTAACGCCTCTGTTTAAAAAAGGGGGCAGACAAAAGATAGGTAAGTATAGGCCGGTTAGTTTAACATCTGTAGTGGGGAAAATGCTTGAAGCTATCATTAAGGAAGAAATAGCGGGACATCTAGATAGGAATAGTGCAATCAAGCAGACGCAACATAGATTCATGAAGGGGAAATCATGTTTAACTAATTTACTGGAATTCTTTGAGGATATAACGAGCATGGTGGATAGAGGTGTACTGATGGATGTGGTGTATTTAGATTTCCAAAAGGCATTCTGCAGAAGATAAAGGTACGCGGAGTCAGCGGAAATGTATTAGCATGGATAGAGAATTGGCTGGCTAACAGAAAGCAGAGAGTCGGGATAAATGGGTCTTTTTCAGGTTGGAAATCGGTGGTTAGTGGTGTGGCACAGGGATCGGTGCTGGGACCACAACTGTTTACAATATACATAGATGACCTGGAGGAGGGGACAGAGTGTAGTGTAACAAAATTTGCAGATGACACAAAGATTAGTGGGGAAGAGGGTTTTGTAGAGGACACAGAGAGGCTGCAAAGAGATTTAGATAGGTTAAGCGAATGGGCTAAGGTTTGGCAGATGGAATACAATGTCGGAAAATGTGAGGTCATCCACCTTGGAAAAAAAAAACAGTAAAAGGGAATATTATTTGAATGGGGAGAAATTACAACATACTGCGGTGCAGAGGGACCTGGGGGTCCTTGTGCATGAATCCCAAAAAGTTAGTTTGCAGGTTCAGCAGGTAATCAGGAAGGCGAATGGAATGTTGGCCTTCATTGTAAGAGGGATGGAGTACAAAAGCAGGGAGGTCCTGCTGCAACTGTACAGGGTATTGGCGAGGCCGCACCTGGAGTACTGTGTGCAGTTTTGGTCACCTTACTTAAGGAAGGATATACTAGCCTTGGAGGGGGTACAGAGACGATTCACTAGGCTGATTCCGGAGATGAGGGGGTTACCTTATGATGATAGATTGAGTAGACTGGGTCTTTACTCGTTGGAGTTCAGAAGGATGAGGGATGATCTTATAGAAACATTTAAAATAATGAAAGGGATAGACAAGATAGAGGCAGAGAGGTTGTTTCCACTGGTCGGGGAGACTAGAACTAGGGGGCACAGCCTCAAAATACGGGGGAGCCAATTTAAAACCGAGTTGAGAAGGAATTTCTTCTCCCAGAGGGTTGTGAATCTGTGGAATTCTCTGCCCAGGGAAGCAGTTGAGGCTAGCTCATTGAATGCATTCAAATCACAGATAGGTAGATTTTTAACCAATAAGGGAATTAAGGATTACGGGGAGCGGGCGGGTAAGTGGAGCTGAGTCCACGGCCAGATCAGCCATGATCTTTTTAAATGGCGGAGCAGGCTCGAGGGGCTAGATGGCCTACTCCTGTTCCTAATTCTTATGTTCTTATGTTCTTATGTGCTGGAATACTCTCCAGTTGCCTGGGTGAGTGCAGCTCCAACAACATTCAAGAAGCTTGTCCTCAGCCAAGACAAAGCACCCCAACCACCACCTTAAACATTCACTCCCTCCACCACCGACGCACCGTGGCTGCAGTGTGTTCCGTGTATAAGATGCACTGCAGCAACTCGCCAAGGCTTCTTCGGCAGCACCTCCCAAAGCCGCGACCTCTAACCCTTAGAAGGACATGGGAGCACCATCACCACCAAGTTCCCCTCCAAGTCACACACCATCCTGACTTGGAAATATATCGGCCGTTCCTTCATCGTCGCTGAGTCAAAATCCTGGAACTCCCTCCCTCACAGCACTGTGGGAGCACCTTCACCACACGGACTGCAGCGGTTCAAGAAGACGGCTCACCACCACCTTCTCGAGGGCAATTAGAGATGGGCAATAAATGCTGGCTTTGCTGGTGATGCCCACATCTGGGAACAAATTTTTTTTAAACCGGGAAGGTGCACGGTTTGGCCTGCTGATCTTTTCTGGAATGGCCGCTGGGCCCAGGTGCTCTCAGAGACCCTACCTCAGGAGAGATAAAACAAAACCCCGGGCTGATTACTATCCAATGACCTCTGCTGGACATGATGAGGAGTAATACTGACTTTGGATGATAGTGTAAAACAGACGATATTGGCTCGGCCACCCGTTACATTTTTGTCTGATTACCCGCCTGTGAAGCGCCTTGGGACGTTTTACTACATTGAAGGCGCTATATAAATGCAAGTTGTTGTTGTTGCTACTATACACCTCTGCCAATTTTAATTTCCAATTGAAGCCATCGAATAGAAAAATCGGGAGAGATGTTTAACGGGCGGCTGAACTGATGTTGTGCGTTTTACACGATCACCTGAAGTGTGTGTGTGTGTGTGTGTGTGTGTGTGTGTGTGTGCATTTCATGTGCATGTGTGTATGTGTATGTGTGCGTGTTTGAGTACAGATGAGAATGGAAGCAGGCTCGGTGTGATACTCCCATAATCGAATAGCTTCTAAACACTTAAAAGGGGCGGATTCTCCAGTCTTTTGCGCTCCATTTACCCTCCCCACCCCTACTGAGCGGCAGCAATGGCGACGGTGAGGTCTTCTGGGCAGGCGGCATCCAGTGCAGTGCTGAGGGAGTGCTGCACTGTCGGAGGTGCCGTCTTTTGGATGACACCTTAAACCGAGGCCCCGTCTGCTCTCTCAGGTGGACGTAAAAAGATCTCACGGCACTTTTCGAAGAAGAACAGGGGGAGTTCTCCCAGCATATATCCCTCAATCTACATCAATAAAACAGATTATCCGGTCATTATCACATTGCTGTTTGTGGGAGCTTGCTGTGCACAAATTGGCTGCCTTGTTTACTGACAATACAAGTGACTACACTCCAAAAGTACTTCATTGGTTGTAAAGCGCTTTGTGACATCCTGAGGTCAAGAAAGGTGCTATATAGATGCAGACTTTTTATTTTTAGCCTGGCAGTTCTATGCTTGACAACTTACACTCAGCAGGTTGAATCTTCCACCAATCCCCTTCTCAAAATAAATCTTAATGTGTCATTCTATTAACAGCCCAGCAAAGTAGCAGGGAAAAGTCAAACATGAGGTGGTGGTTTAGTACATCAACCATCACCACCCCAGGGCATGAACCTGCCACTTCAACACTGTCAAACCAACACTTTCCCAGTCAGCTCAGAATAAATTAGAATTACTTAAAAAAAAAAACTGCAAGAATCTTCCCAAACCAGTAGACTAATGCACAAAGCCAAGGAGCTGTAATAATTAGCTCTTAATTCTTTTCTTTTAACTGTTGGAACAACAATTTATAACACCTTGCATTTCTCAGCATTATCATCATAGGCAGTCCCTCGGAATCGAGGAAGACTTGCTTCCACTCTTAAAATGAGTCCTTAGTGGTTGAACAGCCCAATACGAGAACCACAGTCTCTGTCATAGGTGGGACAGATAGTCGTTGAGGGAAAGGTGGGTGGGTCTGGTTTGCCGCACGCTCTTTCTGCTGCCTGCGCTTCTATAGCAGTTCCCAGTAAGATGTGTCACAGATAATTTACAGCACAGAAACAGACCATTCGTCCCAAATGATCTATGCCGGCATTTATGCTTCCCACTATAATCTCTTCCCACCCTCTTTGTCAAAGCCAATCAGCATATCCTTCTATTCCTTTCTCCCTCATGTGCGAATCTAGCTTCCCCTTAAATGCATCTGTGCTATTTGTCTTAACCACTCTGTGTGGTAGCGAGTTCCACACTCTCACCGCTCTCTGGGTAAAGAAGTTTCTCCTGTTCTGACGAAGAGTCACAGACCTGAAACGTTAACTCTGTTTCTCTCTCCATAGATGCTGCCTGACCTGTGGAGATTTCCAGCATTTTCTGCTTTTATCTCCTGAATTCCCAATTGGATTTATTAGTGACTATCTTATATTATAGGCCCTAGATTTGGTCGCCCCCACAAGTGGAAACATCTTCTCTATGTCTACCCTATTAACCTAATTCATAATTTTAAAGCTCTCTTTCTTAGAGAAAAGGGTCCCAAGCCCATTCAATCTTTCCTAATAGGTATAACTACTCAGTTCTGGTATCACCCTGGTAAAGTGTTTTATAGTAAAGAAAATGGACTTTGACCAGAAGAGAAAAAGGGGAAAACAGAGAAGGTTTAGTTAGGGTTGGGGGCTGTGCACGGGGACTTTGCCATTGAGCATAAATTCATTTTCTCTGCCTCTATACTTGCTTAGAATCTGTTCATCGCTAATATTTTCCAGCTCTGACGAATGTTCATTGACCTGAAACGTCTCTCTCTCCCAAGTTGCTGCCTGATCTGCTGAGCATTTACTCGTGTTATTTCAGAATTCCAGCACCCAGCCCAACCAATCCGCCCCACACAACTGCGACACCCCTTGCACCGAAACATTCTACACACCACCCCAACCGGGGCCAAGTGATCTCCTGGGGAAGGCAAAATCAGATAAAAACCCAGGCCAATTGGGGAAAAAAAAAATCTGGGAAAATTCCTCTCCGACCCATCCAGGCGATCGAAACTAGTCCAGATCACCCTGGCTGTATTCGATTCCCTGCAGTACTTACCATCATATCTGCGCCAGCCAACAAGAGGTTATCCAGTCTAATCCCACTTACCAGCTCTAGGTCTGTAACCCTGCAGGTTACAGCGCTTCAAGTGCCCATCCAAGCGCCTTTTAAATGTGGTAAGGGTTTCTCTCACTTTTATTTTATTCTGAAATTTTCTTTTCCTTCTTCCCTCTTCTCTTGGAGGTGGTGACACGTGCTTTAAAAAAAAAATTGTGCCTGGGATGTGGGCATCGCTGGCAAGGCCGGCATTTATTGCCCATCCCTAATTGCCCTTGAGAAGGTGGGCCACTGCAGTCTTGAACCGCTGCAGTCTAATTGATTGGATTTTGACATTTGAGATCACGGTATTGAATCAGATTGTGTTCCCTACTTCTCCTTGCTGGAATTGAAGAAGCAGGCCCGGAATTTGTGGTCAGCCGTGAAGCAAAGGCACTCCCCGCTGATCTCTGTGGCAAGAACTTTGCCTTTTTCGACGTTCACGTGAGTGCAGCGCAATGCAGTGGGAATTCCCTCGCGGGATGCTGCTGTGGTGTCAAAAAGCTGACTGAGCAGCCAATCACATTGCACGATTCTCACAGACCGGGAACCAGGAAATGAGAAGCTGCTCTTATCCAGACTTAAAAAAAATGTTAGTGAGCGAAACAAAGGTCGAGACTCTCACATGGGGATGAGGTAGAACCTGAAATATCATGAACAAACTTACTTTTAAATCTACGTTTAAAAAAAAAAATTCTAATTTTTATCATAATGGAGGAATTTGACACTCTACAAATATAAAAAAATTAGTTTTTCAGGGCCATAATGTTTGTTTCGCAGTCAATATGCTGTTAAAACCCCCAGTTACACCTATTCCAATAAGGCTTAACGATTAATGGGATACTTAACAGTGAAATTACCAGAGAAAAGCCCACGTTTTTGTCCATTTCACTGAATTCACTGATTTAACTGACTGCCTGCTATGGGGTGGGGGACGGTGGGTTATACAGCACAGCCGGTGTCACAGCAGTGCATGACTGATCGAAACTTCACCATTTCCGCGTTTAGATGCCTATGCGCTACATCTTGAAGTTGCGGTCAGTTTCAAAGAGGTAATAACAGTACGCTGTTAGTTCACCGTTAGTAACCACTGCAAATTCCGGCCTGCAGCGTTTGACAGACCTGTCGTGACCTTATTGAACAGCGGAGCAGGCTCAAGGGGCCGAACGGCCCACTTCTGCTCCTGTTTCTTATGCAAATCCTGTGAGAGATAAATTAGTTTTTTTTTTTAAAAACCTCCAAAAGAACAGACATTGTAATTTGAATACAATGTCTTGTTTGGTAACTTTTGTCATTGCATGCAATTTATTTTGTCAGAGCTAGATGGCACATGGAGTGGTTAGAAGGGCACCTTCAAAGCCGGAGAGAGAGAGCTGCGTTTCACACTGTGCAAGGCCACTGCACATTTGTCCCGATAGATTAAAAACAGGAGAGGAAAATGCAGCTCGTGGCTCCCTCTCCCCTGGAGACGAATTTTCTTCCCTCGAGGGAGGAAAAGGGGGGAATAATTCTCTCTCATCATTCGCAGCTCCTCAGAATGGAACCTCTTTCCCGCCGCTCCCTCCCTCCCACACCTTTCCGGTTCCTTTTGACATTATTCAGCACCGCTTAAAAGTATTTTGTGTCATGTGCATTGAGGTGAAGGATTGAGTGTGCTGAAGGATGGAACATTATACACATCGCTCCACATGACGGGACTGAGCGCGGATAGACGTGTAAAAGGCTCAAGACTTCGCAGATTGGAGGCTGAAATATGAGACGGGTGATCTGGCATACATGGTGAATCATGACTATTGTGAGGCAGCTAGAGCGAGGCTAAGCTCCGCTGCTCATTATCTCCTCATGTGCTTAAGTTCCGAAGATAGGTACTAAAAGGGGGGGCTCATTGGGCAGGAGCACACAGCCCCTGTGATTGTTTAGGGGAGCTGTGGGCTCCTCGGGCCTGTTCAATCAGCAGCTGGTGCCAGGCTGGAAGAGCACCGAGATGTATGGGTCTCCTTCCTGTGCACATATTCCACTCAACCCTCCCCTCCCCCGCCTTGAACCCCTGGCACTTTGTGCTGAAAAGTTAACAGAAACATAGAAACATAGAAAATAGGTGCGGGAGCAGGCCATTCGGCCCTTCGAGTCTGCACCGCCATTCAATATGATCATGGCTGATCATGCAACCTCAGTACCCCACCCCTGCCTTCTCTCCATAACCCCTGATCCCTTTAGCCGTAAGGGTCCAATCTAACTTCCTTTTGAATATATCCAATGAACTGGACTCAACAACTTTCTGTGGTAGAGAATTCCACAGGTTCACAATTTTCTGGGTGAAAAGGTTTCTCCTCATCTCGGTCCTATAGGGCTTACCCCTTATCCTTAGACTGTGTCCCCCGGTTCTGGACTTCCCCAACATCGGGAACGTTCTTCCTGCATCTAACCTGTCCAGTCCCGTCAGAATTTTATACGTTTCTAATGGAACAAAAGGAGGCTGAGGGGAGACCTTACTGAAGTGTATAAAATTATGAGGGGCCTAGATAGGGTGGAGAGGAAGGACCTATTTCCCTTAGCAGAGAGGCATAACTGTAAAGTCATTGGCAGGAGGTTTAGAGGGGACTTGAGGGGAAATCTTTTCACCCAGAGGGTGGTGGGGGTCTGGAACTCACTGCTTGAAAGGATTTTAGAGGCAGAAACACTCACCACATTTTAAAAGTACCTGGATATGCACTTGAACATAAGAAATAGGAGCAGGAGTAGGCCATTTGACCCATCGAGCCTGCTCCGCCATTTAATAAGATCATGGCCTCAGCTCCACTTCCCTGCCCGCTCCCCATAACCCCTTAAGTGCCGTAACCTACAAGACTACGGACCAAGAGTTAGAAAGTGGCATCAGGCTGCACAGCTCTTTGTCGGCTGGCACGGACGCAATGGGCCAAAATGGCCTCCTGTCATGCTGTAAATTTCTGTGATTCTAGTAACTGATTTTGAGAGGGCTAGATTTGCAAAGATGGGCAGGGGGGCTTGAATTGTATCGATTGGGCAGTCCTATTTCGTATTGAACAATTCAAGGGAACTTGGCATTACCCAATGAATGGGCAGCTCCAAGGCAACTTCCCCCTCCTAGGCACTCAGAGGAACTATCCAAACACTGTGATCAATAAAGCCATGACCTCCGCTCTGCAGCTTAGCCCAAGTCTCCAGCCAAGTAACGGCCCTGGTGATGCAGGTCATCCAAACACACAGTACAGTGTAAGCCCCGCAATGTACATGTTCACACCCCATGTAATCTGTAAATTATTGCAGAACATCTGTATTGTACTATGACCTGAAAAACATATTGTACAATTCAATGAAATATATTTTATCAAAAAATACAGATAGTTTGGGGAAAATATTGTATTGGCATGACCCAATGGCCGGGCAATGGAGTATTGCAAAATATTGCCCTTTCTGCTCTCGGATATGGACTTGAATGTAGCCTAGCCGAATGGGATGAGAGTCTTGTATCTCTGTCATCATAGGCAGTCCCTCGGAATCGAGGAAGACTTGCTTCCACTCTTAAAATGAGTCCTTAGGTGGCTGAACAGTCCAATACGAGAACCACAGACTCTGTCACAGGTGGGACAGACAGTCATTGAGGGAAAGGGTGGGTGGGACAGGTTTGCCGCACGCTCTTTCCGCTGCCTGCGCTTGATTTCTGCACGCTCTCGGCGACGAGACTCGAGGTGCTCAGCGCCCTCCCGGATGCACTTCCTCCACTTAAGGCGGTCTTTTGCCAGGGACTCCCAGGTGTCGGTGGGGATGTTGTATTTTATCAGGGAGGCTTTGAGGGTGCCCTTGTAACGTTTCCTCTGCCCACCTTTGGCTCGTTTGCCGTGAAGGAATTCCGAGCAGAGCGCTTGCTTTGGGAGTCTCGTGTCTGGCATGCGGACAATGTGGCCTGCCCAGCGGAGCTGATCAAGTGTGGTCAGTGCTTTGATGCTGGGGATGATAGCCTGGCCTTTAAATGTACCAACGTGAAAAGATTTTGAGCAGTTTCACTGCGGATTTCAATGGGCACAGCTCTACCACATAGAACGGAACATATTGTGAGACTTAACTAACTGTCTCACTCGGAGAGGTCATATGGATGGCTGTTTTGGGAAAGGGATCATTTCATACCAGCTACGTAAAAGATCCTCTTCTGACATTGGCATGCAGGCATGCTGTTGGGGTTGGTAAAGCCAGTCCAGGGAAAAGACTTCAAGCCCAGTTTGAACCCAAGACACAGAAGTGAAAAGGCGGCATGCTGGGTCACTACACCATCCAGTCCCACATTACGGGATTAGTCCCAATGAGTTCCATCAGTGGGATGTAAGTTGGCTACCGAATCCCTTCGTGGGATAACTTGGGTGATTGGTAGGGTTTCCTGTCTAGCACTGGAGAATCCCATCAAAAATCACCTTGTCCTTCCGACACAACCTGGTAAATCCTGAACTTCAATTAGCTGGAGAAACTTAGCCTTTTTCGATCTGCTTTCTGTCTAATATTTACCATGTAAATCCCACCTTTAGAAAGGCTCAAGATATGGTGAAGAAAACTGCCTAAACATTAAACTGAGGGGTCTCGACAAGGTGGATGCAGAGAGGATGTTTCCCCTCGTGGGGGAATCTAGAACTAGGGGACATAGTTTAAAAATAAGGGGTCGCCCATTTAGAACTGAGATGAGGAGGAATTTCTTCTCTCAGAGGGTCGTAAATCTGTGGAATTCTCTGCCGCAGAGAACTGTGGAGGCTGGGTCATTGAATATATTTAAGCTGGAGATAGACAGATTTTTGAAGGATAAGTGAGTGAAAGGTTACAGGCAGCGGGCAGGGAAGTGGAGCTGAGCCCAAGATCAGATCAGCCATGATCTTATTGAATGGCGGAGCAGGCTCGAGGGGCCAAATGGCCGACTCCTGCTCCTATTTATGTATAAACAGAAATGTAAATATTGAAACATAGAAACTAAAAGGAAAAATAGAGAAAGTACAGGGAAGGAAAAAAGACAGGCAGGGATTTTCAGAGAAGACGAGACGAACAAAAATATTTCACATGAAATTATTGCTTTTTAAGTGCTCACTTTAAAGGGATTATATTAATAAATCTACTCCTGATATCTAAGCTGTTGTGCCCCTGTAACGTTAGGATTTCTTTCTGCATTACAGTGGGAGCTGAAAATTAAAAGACAAAATGTCTGACCCGGGTCCCAGTAGCTGCTCGGTGCTGAAGGGTTCAGGAAAAAAAAGCAGATGAAGGAAGTCAAATTCTATTTTTACTCCATGGAGACTTACAGATACCAACCCAGCAATGATTTGGTGGATAGCAATAACAAAACATTTCTGAATGTGAAGTGACCTTTTGAAGATAGGTTCAGTCCTACAAGAGGAATAAATCTTCCTGCTTTGTCTCCAGCGAGACCTCTTGGAAATGGCAGTTCCCTTACCAACGTCTGCACCTCTCACACCTAATCTAATGCAATAGACAGTGCAATAAATTCATAATCTACAACGATGCTGAAGATGGTTAAAAAACATACATTTATATAGAAACATAGAAAATAGGTGCAGGAGTAGGCCATTCGGCCCTTCGAGCCTGCACCGCCATTCAATGAGTTCATGGCTGAACATGCAACTTCAGTACCCCATTCCTGCTTTCTCGCCATACCCCTTGATCCCCCTAGTAGTAAGGACTCCATCTAACTCCTTTTTGAATATATTAAATGAATTGGCCTCAACAACTTTCTGTGGTAGAGAATTCCACAGGTTCACCACTCTCTTGGTGAAGAAGTTTCTCCTCATCTCGGTCCTAAATGGCTTACCCCTTATCCTTAGACTGTGACCCCTGGTTCTGGACTTCCCCAACATTGGGAACATTCTTCCTGCATCTAACCTGTCTAAACCCGTCAGAATTTTAAACGTTTCTATGAGATCCCCTCTCATTCTTCTGAACTCCAGTGAATACAAGCCCAGTTGATCCAGTCTTTCTTGATATGTCAGTCCCGCCATCCCGGGAATCAGTCTGGTGAACCTTCGCTGCACTCCCTCAATAGCAAGAATGTCCTTCCTCAAGTTAGGAGACCAAAACTGTACACAATACTCCAGGTGTGGCCTCACCAAGGCCCTGTACAACTGTAGCAACACCTCCCTGCCCCTGTACTCAAATCCCCTCACTATGAAGGCCAACATGCCATTTGCTTTCTTAACCGCCTGCTGTACCTGCATGCCAACCTTCAATGACTGATGTACCATGACACCCAGGTCTTGTTGCACCTTCCCTTTTCCTAATCTGTCACCATTCAGATAATAGTCTGTCTCTCTGTTTTTACCACCAAAGTGGATAACCTCACATTTATCCATATTATACTTCATCTGCCATGCATTTGCCCACTCACCTAACCTATCCAAGTCACTCTGCAGCCTCATAGCATCCTCCTCGCAGCTCACACTGCCACCCAACTTAGTGTCATCCACAAATTTGGAGATACTACATTTAATCCCCTCATCCAAATCATTAATGTACAATGTAAACAGCTGGGGCCCCAGCACAGAACCTTGCGGTACCCCACTAGTCACTGCCTGCCATTCTGAAAAGTACCCATTTACTCCTACTCTTTGCTTCCTGTCTGACCAGTTCTCAATCCATGTCAGCACACTACCCCCAATCCCATGTGCTTTAACTTTGCACATTAATCTATTGTGTGGGACCTTGTCGAAAGCCTTCTGAAAGTCCAAATATACCACATCAACTGGTTCTCCCTTGTCCACTCTACTGGAAACATCCTCAAAAAATCCCAGAAGATTTGTCAAGCATGATTTCCCTTTCACAAATCCATGCTGACTTGGACCGATCATGTCACCTCTTTCCAAATGCGCTGCTATGACATCGTTAATAATTGATTCCATCATTTTACCCACTACTGATGTCAGGCTGACCGGTCTATAATTCCCTGTTTTCTCTCTCCCTCCTTTTTTAAAAAGTGGGGTTACATTGGCTACCCTCCACTCGATTGGAACTGATCCAGAGTCTATGGAATGTTGGAAAATGACTGTCAATGCATCCGCTATTTCCAAGGCCACCTCCTTAAGTACTCAATGCAGTCCATCAGGCCCTGGGGATTTATCGGCCTTCAATCCCATCAATTTCCCCAACACAATTTCCCGAACATGCAACTTCAGTACCCCATTCCTGCTTTCTCGCCATACCCCTTGATCCCCCTAGTAGTAAGGAATACATATAGATCCTTTTTGAATATATTTAGTAAATTGGCCTCAAAAGCTTTCTGTGGTAGAGAATTCCACAGGTTCACCACTCTCTGGGTGAAGAAGTTTCTCCTCATCTCAGTCCTAAATGGCTTAGCCCTTATCCTTAGACTGTGACCCCTGGTTCTGGACTTCCCCAACATTGGGAACATTCTTCCTGCATCTAACCTGTCTAAACCCGTCAGAATATTAAACGTTTCTATGAGATCCCCTCTCATTCTTCTGAACTCCAGTGAATACAAGACCAGTTGATCCAGTCTTTCTTGATATGTCAGTCACGCCATCCCAGGAATCAGTCTGGTGAATCTTCGCTGCACTCCCTCAATAGCAAGAATGTCCTTCCTCAAGTTAGGAGACCAAAACTGTACACAATACTCCAGGTGTGGCCTCACCAAGCCCTGTACAACTGTAGTAACACCTCCCTGCCCCTGTACTCAAATCCCCTCGCTATGAAGGCCAACATGCCATTTGCTTTCTTAACTGCCTGCTGTACCTACTTGCCAACCTTCAATGACTGATGTACCCAGGTCTCGTTGCACCTCCCCTTTTCCTAATCTGTCACCATTCAGATAATAGTCTGTCTCTCTGTTTTTACCACCGAAGTGGATAACCTCACATTTATCCACATTATACTTCAAATGCCATGCATTTGCCCACTCACCTAACCTATCCAAGTCACTCTGCAGCCTCATAGCATCCTCCTCGCAGCTCATACTGCCACCCAACTTAGAGTCAAGCGCAAATTTGGAGATACTACATTTAATCCAATCGTATAAATCATTGTTTATATAAATATAGCGCCGTTCACGATCTCAAGACGTCCCAAAGCGCTTTCCGGCCAATGAAGCACTTTTGGAGTGTAGTCACTGTTGCAATGTGAGAAACGCAGCAGCCAATTTGTGCACAGCAAGCTCCCACAAACAGCAATGTGATAATAACCAGATAATCTGCACTTTTGTGATGTTAATCGAGGGATAAATATTGGCCAGGACACTGGGGATAACTCCCCTGCTCTTCTTCGAAATAGTGCCATAGGATCATTTTACATCCACGTGCGAGGGCAGACGGGGCCTTAGTATCAGCCTATATTTATCTGCTCAAATCCCTGGAGTGGAACTATGAACCCACAACCTTCTGACTCAGAGGCCAGAGTGTGCTACCCACTGAGCCACAGCTGACACTAGTGGTCAAACTATTAAACAAACTCCAGCATCCTCCTGAAGATCTGCATGTACCCAACATTCATCTTCATTCTGACGAGTGAGGCAAGAGTGTGCTATCCACTGAGTCACAGCCGACACAGAGAACAATATGACAATAAAATGGCATTATAACCAACAGTCTGAAGACTGCCAGTCGACCTCCCCGTCAGTCATACAGTCATCAAGGTCCAGGTCGGTGATTAGAGCGTGGGCAGGTACAGCAGGAGCGGCGAGGTCGGGGCGAAGGAGCGGCGAGAGATTGTAGAGGGACATGATCAGGGCCCAGGAGAGGCGTGAGTTCGGGGCCAGAAGAGGCGAGGGCCCAGGGGCAGCACGGGCCAGCCCACACTGCGATATTTGTGCGAACTAGGCCCGTACAGCAGAGCAGGTCTCCAGTCGTCTTGGTTAATCCTTGCCACTGAACCAAGACCTAGCTCTGTCAAGCCCATGTGATGGCTGGTGTGTAATGGCCACCACACATTAAAAAAATCCACGCACAGGCATCTTCCCCCCCTTCAACATGTAGTTCAGAACCTGGAATATTAGGTCCTTCATTGAAACACCTTTGAACTCATCCTTTTTTGGTGAGGAAGCAAGTCATCCTTGTTTCGAGGGACTGCCTATGATGATGATGACAGTCGTACTGTATTATGAGGAGATAGCCTGTACCGTTATGTTATTGGTAGTCTGAGGTCTGGAACAATGGTTGGTTCCTTATCCTGAACAGTCCTTGTAAGGTCACGGCTCAGTTACACCCTGCGGGGGTCCCGGTAATTACAGCTGCTTCTAAATTCCTCAGATCAATTAGAGGCTAGTAAATTGCTTGTAAACTTCAGGCTCCAGGTTGAAATATCTGGCTAACCTTCTCCTTTTGAACGATTGGGTTGCATCTGTAACCAAAGTGGAAGGTCTGGCGTATAATGGACATGTACTCGTTGCAAGATCTCCTGCATTGCCCACGGCTGTGCAATGTATTACAGACACTGATTAAATGCGATTGTTTAAGTCAAATTATTGCATTGGTTTCAGGAGAGTCACTGGTACTTTCATGTGCAAATTACATTATTTGCCGTTTGTTTTGTGTAACTTGTATATCAGAGGGCTTAAGTATTATTTATACTCGTGTAGCTGTTTACTCAATTATATTGCTTACCATATTTAAATTCCAGAATGCACAGGGAAACATGTGGGTAGGAGACAGAAAGCAGCACTGGGGACTGGGGCAGGAGGTTGTATAGACTGATAGCATTAGGAGAGTAGTCCTAAGGCTGGAGTACTATGAGGGGGCGTGGGGTATACAAGCACTGGGGGTGGGGGTTGTCAGATATGGCAGTAGTGGGAGAGATTGTTAGGTTGTAGGGGTGCTGTATTGAAGGTATGGGTGCAAAGGGAGGTGGTTGTGGGTGTGAGGGCAGCAGAATGGTGTGCCAGGACCTGGGAGCATTGGAGAAGGGAGGCCCTGGATACTCTTGTGAGTGGAGTAGTGGAATCTGGCACCACTGCGACGGATTCTGGGATCTGAAAGCAGGATGGTGATAGTCCGAACATACTGAGGAGAGGTGACGGAGGATGTGAAGGGACTGGGGAGAGGAGTTTGGGTGGGGGAGGTGGGGGGTCTAGGCGTATTGGAAGGGGTAGGGTCTGGGGTTTCGTCTTTAGCTGTGTTTGGGGAGGGGGCTTCAGTCTGTCAGTATTTCTGGAGGGAGAGGACTGCTGAAGAATAAACCTTTATTCAAGATTCAGGTTTTAAAAGAGGCTGATTTTGCAAGACTGAGGACCACCTCTTCTTCATTTAAAGCCCCTCCTGTATTTAGATTATTATTGGCAAAATGCATCCAGAACAACAGCAACAACAACTTGTATTTTTATAGCGCCTTTAACACAGTAAAACGCTCAAGGAGCTTCACAGGTGTGTTATAAGACAAAAAAAAATTGACACCATAAATAAACGGCCATGTATCTGTGATCCTAGCCATAACCTGATCAGCTGTGCGTTCTATCTTCCGCAAGAACACTCGAAGTGCTTTACAACGAAGAAAAGCTGGCTCCCAAGTCACAGGCAATGATACAGCAACACAACCTTTCTCAGGGGCCAGGGTGGGTCGGAAGTGAGGAGGAGGGAAGAGGAACCAACTCTTGGGATGGGGGCAGCGGATTGGCAGTGTGGAGCGAATCCGGCTTCCGAGAGAGGTACAAACTGGCAGCGGGTAGTGGCCAAGAGCAGGACCATGAAGCAAGGAAAGGCAGCAAGAATTTGGGAGAGACCCGATCCTCACGGACAACGGCCACCATGGAGCTGTTGCATCTCGGAGACCGAGAGGAACATCAGAGCTGGGAGAGTCATGTGGGAAGAACAAGCTGATCGGAGGTGCATTTAAGAAGAAAAGTTAAACGCGGGCAAAATTTAATTACGCTGGTTCCCCGTGTCATTTGTGGGATGTTTCACCAGAAGCCAAACGGGAACGGGACAGGATGGGATGGCATATCCATAAGGGAGCCATTCTGCCAGAGCGCTCTTCCAAGGACACTCAAACAGAACACAAGCAGTTATACACTGGGCTAGATTTTCTCTCTGCATACTTCGGGTAGCTCCTGATTAGACGTTCAAATCTGGCCACCATACAATTTGCTTCTCTCATTCCCTGTCTTTCTGGATCCATTGAAGTTCCACAAGTGTTCTGACTAACATTTCAGAGTACTGTACTATAATGTATGCACCTTTGAGTATGCTCACAGGTTTGAAGAGCTGTTGTGCCAGGGTGTCCCTGGAGATGGAGCACGCGGTGTCCACTGGTACGCTCATGGCCTTCCGTGAGAGGTGGGCACCGGAGGGACTGGAGTCCATCATTACCCCTAACATCCAAATTTTTATTTGATTTAAGTTTCCTTTAAAGTTTTATTTGGAAATTTGTGGGTTCTAGTGTCCTTACTAAAAGGGGGCGCTTGATTAAAAGTTACTTTAAAATAGTTGTAGAGCTGTTGCATTGTGAGTGGCTTAGCCAGTCACGTGATGTTCACAAGACGCAATAGAACCCAGTCAGTTGGGTCTAGGTCATCCACGATGAGGCAGGTGGTTGTGAGCCTAGTGGATGAACTGGTAATGTGTAGTGTGATTGTTAAACCTTTGTTAATAAACCAACTAGTTCTTAATAGGAATGCGTTGCTATGAATTCTTAAGCAAAGAACCCATGAAGCAAATACATTACAAGTACATAGATCTATGGATCTCCATACAAATGTTTCTCAATAATAGTCCACTTGGAACTATATAGGGAAAGGGTGGGGGAGTGGGACTAGCAGAAGTCTGGGATGAGGAGGTTGATTTATGAGGAAAGGTTGAGTAGGTTGAGCCTCTACTCACTGGAATTCAGAAGAATGAGAGGCGATCTTATCAAAACGTATAAGATTATGAGGGGGCTTGACAAGGTGGATGCAGAGAGGATGTTTCCACTGATGGGGGAGACTAGAGCTAGAGGGCATGATCTTAGAATAAGGGGCCGCCCATTTAAAACAGAGATGAGGAGAAATTTCTTCTCTCAAGGAGGGTTGTAAACCCGTGGAATTTGCTGCCTTAGAGAGCTGTGGAAGTTGGGACATTGAATAAATTTAAGACAGAAATAGACAGTTTATTAAACGATAAGGAGATAAGGGGTTATGGGGAGCGGGCGGGGAAGTGGAGCCGAGTCCATGATCAGATCAGCCATGATTTAATTGAATGGCGGAGCAGGCTCGAGGGGCCATATGGCCTACTCCTGTTCCTATTTCTTATGCTCTTATGTTAAGTGCTCTTGCAGAGAGCCAGCATGGGCTCGACTGGGCAAATGGCCTCCTTCTGTGCTGAAAGTATTCTATCATTTTAACCATCAGCGAGCTTCCCGTAGCTCAGCCTGGTAAATATTGGTTATCGAGCTTTGGCTTTTCCAATCATTCCTGCGCCCTTAGATCTCATCTTCTTGAAACTTGCTCCTTATCTTCAGTCACTGATGTTCTGAAGCCAGTAAGCTTTGCAAAACAACATCCATGTGTGTATTTGCCTTTGCTTGAAAGCTTTGATCTATTCCAATCCCTCACTGATACTGCGGCCCATCACAAGATATTGCTGAATGTCAGATTTTTCGGTGAGTAATCAAATCCAAACATCTCATAAGACAGAGAATTCAGGAGGCATTTTGCCAGTATTTTTATGGCCCAGGAGAGGTATCAATGGCTTTTAGTCAGTCACAAATGAATAAAATTTTCCAACAAGTCACTTGTGAAATGTCTCATGTACCCAATGCTGTAAAAGCAGGAGTTTTGTTCTCTATTTAGGTATGCATTCCTTCTGTGGCACAACAACTGTGGGGCATATGCTACAGGCAGTTGTTGTCTTTGCAGAATGCTCTGTGCAGAATGGCATCGATGCCACACGAGGACACATCCACAGACACACAAGCCTAGATGTTAACTCGTGCGTGTGGGGTCTGAAGCGGATGGCAAGCCTTCCGCGCCCCTCCCCCCAGATCATGGGTTTGAGATTTTAACTCAAGAATCATGCGGGGGTGGGGGGGTGGTAGGATGTTGGGGGGGGGGGTGGGGGGGGCAGGTCACTGCCGTGGACCTAAGGTAAGTAAGGATCGAGGGGGTGGGGTGATTGTGATTGAGGAAATCGTATGGCCAGGATCGTTGCTTTAATTGGCAACAGTGCTACCTTTAGTCGGCCCGCGAATAAAATGGCTGCGGTCCCAATGATGTCATCGAGACACAACTTTGGCATTTAAATTAGGCCCCACTCCTCGAGCGAGGGCGGCCTTCTCATGCCAGAAATCAGGCAGGTTAAAATGGTGGAGGGGCGGGATTGAGATGCATTTCCCCTCCCCCCCCCCCCAGCGCCCCCCACCACCATCATTTTACCCAAACCACCACCTTAACCCTCCCCCACCCGTCATCTTAACACCCCACGCACTGCTGGAACCTACAGTTTTCCCTCTCTTGAGGTCATAGAACGTCATTGTGGGTGAGGTGTTTAGTCCCCTCATTATCTCTCAAAATGTTCTCTTTTCCGTGTTTGTGTCTTGCTCGGGAGTTCTCTCAAAAGTTTAGATTTCTCTGCCAAGGTTAGTGGAAGCTTACCTAATTGATTTACTAATCCCTGGAAGCAAAGCCTCAATCATAATTCATTGGCGGATGTACCTTAAAGATAAGCTGCCACTTGCCAGAGCTACTTTAGCTCTGGAAAAATTGAATACTTGCCCCAAAAATTAGATCCTGACCTTTAGGAATTTGAACTTGTCACGAAGTAATTCCTTCCTCTTGCTGTTTCTACGAGATAGCCCTGAGATGTCTGTCATGCTCTGATTGGGCCGTTTCTTCTAGGGTAAATTATAGGTAAACAACTTGAAAATGAGATGCCAATTCTAGATTCTGGCCCTGTCTGCTCTCTCAGGTGGGTGTAAAAGATCCCATGACACTATTTTGAAGACGAGCAGGGGAGTTATCCCCGGTGTCCTATGCCAATATTTATCTCTCAATCAACATAACAAAAACAGATTCTCTGGTCATTATCACATTGCTGTTTATGGGAGCTTGCTGTGCGCAAATTGGCTGTCGCGTTTCCCACATTACAACAGTGACGACACTCCAAAGGTACTTCACTGGCTGTAAAGCGCTTTGAGACGTCTGGTGGTTGTGAAAGGCGCTATACAAATGTAAGTCTTTTTTAATTTGTTCTGGATTAGAGCGATTGAGATAACCTGTACTGCATGTGAGTCATCCTGGTTTACTACTGTGAAAAATGACTATCTGACTTGGAGTAGATGTGTTATTGCTGGTGCTATTTTAATCGTTTATCTTAGGGAAGCAAACATGAGAGACACATGAACAGTCCCTGTGAGTCACAGCTACATAGAACATTTCTCAACTGTGGTGCTATAGCCTAGAATAGTGGAGAGTATTTCTCTAAAGTTACTCTAAAATAACCACTATGTTTTAAAGTGCCCTCCTAGGTGAGCAGTAACATGGCAAGAAAATGAACGGAGATTGCTCTTGGGCCCGATTCCTTATGAACCCCCTCCTCCCCCATACAAGTTGGATCTCTGTGGTTCGGCACCCTCAGAACCTGACCGGTGCTGAACCGGAGAATTTTCCGAACCACGGGAGGTCAGTATATGACTGTACCGATACACCCTACATAAGCATACGCCTAGCCTAGGCTTATCGGTACCTGTTGAGTGCTGATCACCACTCTCCTGAGCTATCTTCTTGAATAAAAGCACAGAACACTGAGAACCAGGACTGCCATCCGGACATAAACAAACTTTGCGGAATGGCGGGAAACCGGGACTCCACCCACGCAAAGCTGCAGTTCCGCAAACTAATGCCGAACCATGGATGTTTCCGGACCAGAGAGTCCCGGACCGGAGAGGTTTCAACCTGTATTATGGAAAGTGGCAGAATAGCGTCAGACTAGCCAGAAGCAAAATACTGCGGATGCTGTAAATCTGAAATAAAGACAGAAAATGCTGGAAACACTCAGCAGGTCAGGCAGCATCTGTGGAGAGAGGAACCGAGTTAACGTTTAGGTCGATGAGCCTTCCTCATGAAAGGTCATCAATCTAAAATGTTAACTCTGTTTTCTCTCTCCATTGATGCTGCCTGACCAGTTGAGTAATTCCAGCATTTTCCGTTTGAATTATTAATGTCACACACTACTTTGATTTTAGGCTTTTAGCCGTCAAACTGTAAATGAACGAGTGAATAGTCACATTAGCACAACAAATGTTTTCACAGTAATTAAGCTGAGCCAAGGTAACTCCTCATGTAGCAGAAAATAATAAATAGTTGGCAACTATTGTGCTAAACTATGATACAAGTAATATCCTTCATTCACCATCTACGAAAGCGATCTGGCATATCTGCTTTTAAAGGCTGCAGATTCCCTGCTTTGAAAACTGCAGGCTGATTAAAAAAAGAGACCCGTGCCCAGTGAATTTAAATAATTGCTAGTTAACATCAAAAAATGAGTTGCCAATCTAAAATCACAAAAGATGTTTGTATTTGAATTGAATAGCTTAGCCCCTCTCTCAGGCACCTGCCCCAATAGCAGCCACTGTTTTCGCAACAACTGTATTAAAATGAGCTGGAACGTGAGTGGAGCAGGTTTGCAGCCAATTAGGAACCGTGACAGAATTAAAGAAGCCTATTCGGGTCCCTGCTCCTCGTCGCCAGTGAGTCTTCGCTGGAAAGAGAGTGTGTGTGGACACCCAGTCGGCACAGAGCTGGGCGGAGGTTGCGATGTCCGTCATGGGTAAAACAGACTGCTGATCCTCACTGCCCAGGCTCGGAGATGAAGAATGGCCACTTGGACAAGCACTGGAGCGCGGCCGCCATTCCGCAAGCAAACCCAAGGTCAAAATAGATCTCCTTTGCTATCTGCTGTGTCAGCTGTGGCTCAGTGGGTAGCACTCTTGCCTCAGAGTCTGAAAGTTGTGGGCTTGAGTCCCACACCAGGGACTTGAGCACATAAATCTAGGCTGACACTCCAATGCAGTGCTGATAGGTTGCTGCACTGTTGGAGGTGGTGTCTTTTGGATGAGATTTTAATCCGAGGCACCGTCTGCTCTCTCAGGTGGACGTAAAAGATCCCACGGCACTATTTCGAAGAAGAGCAAGGGAGTTATCCCCGGTGTCCTGGCCAATATTTATCTCTCAATCAACATAACAAAAACAGATTATCTGGTCATTATCACACTGCTGTTTGTGGGAGCTTGCTGTGCGCAAGTTGGTTGCTGTTTCCTGGATTACACTCCAAAAGTACTTCATTGGTTGTAAAGCGCCGGTGGTCATGAAAGGCGCTATATAAATCCAAGTCTTTCTTTACTGCTGGCACAATTAACTCTTCCTATGCCGGTGATGGTAAAAAAAATGGTAAAACATGTCTCCGGAAGAGTTAAAGCAATTCCCCAATTACCCGGGATCGGAGCTGTGCCAGATTGAACCCTACAGGTCAGTGAGCTCGAAAAACAAATGTTGCTGATTCCGTCTGTAAATATTTTCAGCTCCGTGCTTTGTGTGATGAGGTGTACAAGGTCAAGAAATACCTGCTGGGAGCATCATCGCAGTGTGTGAGGCCACGACAGACACGCCCCACATTCTGTGATAGATGATGAATAAAATACGCAGCACCTCTAAAGGCTCTGGAAACCAGTGCTCTGTAATTATACCTCGCGGTGTTTTCTCAGCTATTCAGTGTAATCTGCAGATCTCGATTCACAAAAAAGCCCACTCAAACCTACAGCAAGGTTTCCATGGAGCTGTTAGTTAACTTAAATGCTAAATGCACGCAAAAGTGGAATGAAGTCTATCGTTCCCTGGTGTTGCATATTGGCTGAGTAAACGGAGTGCTTAGTAACTGATTAACTCAGACACTAAGGTGCTGCTCATTTATCAACTGAAATGTCGGTTGCACCTTTAGTGGTTCCATCTCCCACATCACTGCGCTATTTTGTAGAGGCTGATTCTAGGAAAAAAAAAAATAAGGAGCATATGGAAAGTCCAGGAGGAAAACAATCCCTAAAGACCCAAATTAAATTATCCCCGAGTCATTGGAAAATTGCACTCCAAAAACCTCATTAATCCAGAAGGTAGAGATTTCAATGCTGACGCTGCAGAGAATCAGGGAGCAAGGACCCTTTAATTCGGTGCAGTCGTCAGCAAGTTACATTTTTAATGTATAGCAGAGGCCTTCTTATTTAACGCCTCTGCTATACTTTAAAATTCGGACGGTTCAGCACAGCAGAGCACTGAAAGGGCCGTTCTACTCACGAGGCTGTGGGTCCATGAATGTCCAAGCCTGGACTAGCCTTCGCTAATGATGGTCATAATGGTGGTCGCTGGAGAAAGGGTCTCCTTGCAATCTGCTGAAACTTGCTACTTTTCGCTAGTGGCCTTCATCCAAATATATTAGATTTTTCATATGATTAATATATGATGCACTCGGTCAGAGGTGTCCAAACGTATGACTCATGGGCCAGTTAAATGTATACCATGGAGCCTTGGGGGTCCTAGAAACAAAGATTTGCATTTATATAGCACCTTTCGTGACCTCAGGATGTCCCAAAGCACCGTACAACCAATGAAGTGCTTTTGAAGTATGGTAATATAGGAAAGGCGGCAGCCGATTTGTGCACAAGGACCCACAACCAGCAATGTGATAATGACCAGATAATCTGTTTTTTAGTGATGTTGGTTGAGGGATAAAGTTGGCCAGATTACCGGGGCGAACTCCCCTGCTCTTCTTCAAAATAGTGCCATGGGATTTTTTTACGTCCCCTTGAGAGAGCAGATGGGGCCTCAGTTTAACGTCTCATCCGATAGACGGCACCTCCGACAGTGCAGCGCTCCCTCAGCACTGCACTGGAGTGTCAGCTTAGATATTGAGCTCAAGTCCCACTCCAGGGACACACAACTTTTCTGACTCAGAGGCGAGGGTGCTGTCCACTGAGCTATGGCTAAAGTAGAAAAAAATGATGATCCATTAAATTTCATGAAGCTATCATCATGCACTCAGCACCATTAAGAGTTCAATTCTGATATAAAACAAACTTGTGACACACTTTAGGGGGAATTTTCCAGGGGGTCAGCGGACGGGATCGGTGACAGGTTGGGTGGGTTAGTGGGTTTTTTTGACAGTGGGTTCGGACCCCGCTGCTATGCGCCTCTCCCAATGTCGGGTCTGTCAGCACTGAGCAGACCACCAGGCAGCAGCGGGCGACCCGATTAAGCTCATTATTGCCTTGTTGACATCATCAACAGGCTTTTTAAAAACTTACCTTTTCACTTTAACTTCATGGCCATGGGAACCACACTGTTCAGGGACCTCGGCTGTCAACCTGAGGCGGGAGTTCAGTGGCCATTGCTCCAGCTGATTACTTGATTAGCATCAAATGTACAGTTAAAAACTCCCACCTGACAGATCTTCATTTTCCTCAGCCATAAATTGTTTCTCAGTCCATTTCCAGCACCGATTCTGCAGGTTTTCCACATCCCACTCTCCATCCAGTCACACCTCATTGGAAGAGCTCTCTCACCATTGACAGAATGCTTCTGTCATCTGTACTTCACCTGCCAACTATTCCATCAACATAGGTGCCCTTTTCTAATGTCTCACCTTGGTCCTCAGAATTCGACCATGATCAGCCCCAACACCAGCAGCACCAGGCACATCAACAGCAACACCAACCTTCTCCAGAATCACCTGATGCTGCACAGGAGACAGGGCATCAGCACCCGATCACACTGTTGCCTGGGACACCAGGGATGGCCTCACCATGGCCAGATTTACTTCATTTGACGCTGTACACCCTGGCTGCCACATGATGCGCCAGGTTGGCACCACCCCACACCAGCTCCTTAAAGCATCCCTACAATGCCCAAGCCATTCCTTTCACACTCACCACCATTGGGGGGGGGAGGTTACCGTTATGTCTCACCATTCACTGCAACTCACTAAAACACTTCCAAAGGTGCATACAGATCTGTCCAAGAATGGAAAGTGTTGAACATAAAGGTTTCAGTGCTTGACAGCACATTAACAGAAACTTTACATGAACATTGGACAAAACACCCATGCAGCAACCCGGTGTGTTGTTAGTGGTTATGATTGCACTAGGATGAGGATGAGTGTGAGGGGTGGCTAGAGAGTTGGGTATGTGATAATGTAGATAGAGAGAGGGATGGGTAGACATGCAAGGTAAGTTGGTGTGAGTAACGATGTGCAGGAGTAGGGTAGGGAAGGCAGAGTGCTGGGGATGTGAATAGAGGCACAGCAGGATGAAGACGAGTGTGGCTTTGTACTAACATTTCAAGATCTAATGAGATCATTGAAAGGTTTGTACCACTGCAGCCTGGTCCTCCTGATGATATCCCTGCTTGTGCCCTCCTGTACAATGTGCAACCAGGCTATGTTAGTCTCCAGGGGAAGTCTCCTACGTCCATCGGAAGGGAAGAGAACCTCCCTGCGTGCTGTGACTACCTTCCATAAACATATGGCGGGAGTCATGGGAGAGCCTGGATGCAACTGTGCACCTCTGTACAGTGTTTGTCAGTGTTTGCAGCACCTCAATGCTGTAGAGCACTGACAGCACAAAATCAAAATAAAGTTGGCCAAGGTCCCTTTAAGGAAACCGGCTGATGACGCGTCATGAAACGGAAAATCGTTTCACAGAGCGGGATGGAGGCAGCAGCGGGGTCGGGACCCATCACCAACGTCGCCCGCCATGGACCCGCTGAGATCGGCAAACTCCCGGCCTTGGAGCGAGCAGCAACATCTTCCTTTTCAGTTTCCTTCCCGAATAGCCTGACTCTGCTGAGATCCCTCAAGTCCCTTTGGCCTTGGAGGACATCAAAGCTGTTCACCCACTTGCACCCCAGTAGGAGTCACTGGATAGCGTCAGGAAGGGTAATCCCTGTCGATTTCTTTTTTTCCCCCCTGGCTCATGTAGGGATTGGGAGGTCAACCTCTGTGCCCTGACTGGGACCAGCTAACTTGGTGTACACCAGGGATTGATGCCAGGAACCTGTAATCTCCCGATCACCCGCTGTAAACTTGAGTGGGAGATCCAGGAAGGTGGGGGGACACTCCGGAATGACCACTGATGCCACAGCTGCAGGATCTCCGCTGATCTTCTACCAACGTCACAGCGGGAGATCGAGGGGAAGTCTGTGGAAATTGAACCCCGGAACGTACTTACAGGCTCATTAACGCACCAACCACTGAGCGAGCCAGGGAGCCAGGCAGCACCCCATTGGCAGGAATTGGGAGACTCAATCGAGGTAAATAGACACTCAAGACAGATAAGCCAGTAATACTCACGAATATCATGCCGCGTTACTGTCGAGAAAACTAGAAAAGACTCTACCTACTGATTCCAACATCGTCAGGAGCAGAAGTGGGCCTCTGCTTATTTACGGGAGCTAGTTTATATTAGGATTGTAAACGTGTGAATTCAACTAGGTTTGAAAGAACCTGGGGAAAAAAACATTTGAAATATGATAAGGACCGAAAACACACATTTGTAAAGGTCAGTGAGTATAGATAATGTTTTATAACAGTGGGTCTTTACATGATTGACACAATGCTTGGTCTGATAGATGGATTTCAGAGTCCGCAAACTCACCATTCAAAGCGCTGTACGTTTTATCTACGGGTAGGCATCTCGAATGGCATTTGCTTTACAGTATTTTTAAACATGGCTCACCCACAATACACACACGTTTAATCTTTCTGTGGTACAGATTCTTTCAAATCGAGATAAAAAAAGATCAGCTAATTATATTCCTTATCGTTGTATATTTATAGCCACTTCTAAGAAAGTCACAGCATTTCCTCCATGTATTTTATTTTGAATTTAGCTGCTATTTTGAAATTTCCATCTTTTGGATGAGATGTTAAACCGAGGCCCCGTCTGCTCTCTCAGGTGGATGTAACAGATCCAAGGTAGTATTTTGAAGAAGATCAGGGGAGTTATCCCCTGTGTCCTGGCCAATATTAATCCCTCAATCAACCTAACAAAAAACAGATTATCTGCTCATTATCACATTGCTGTTTGTGGGAGCTTACTGTGCGCAAATTGGCTGCCGCGTTTCCTGCATTACAACAGTGACTAGACTTTAAAAAAAAGTACTTCATTGGCTGTAGAGCACTTTGAGACGTCCGGTGGTCATGAAAGGCGCTATTTCAATGCACGTCTTTTTTTCTTTCTATTTTGCATAATTTCTCGCTCTCTTCATCGGGAAATGTTAAAACGAGAAAAGGATCATGTTTTATTTATTATCATTGAATTTTTTTTAAACATTCAATTCTCAGCGGTAACATCTCTCGCCGTGATGAGAAATTAATTCACGTTAAAAAAAAGTTAAAAAAATAAAATGATTGTACAGTACATTCAGAGTAAATCATTGAAGTAATAGGAATCGCACTTTCAGAAACCAGTGAATGGGTTGTGGTCATTCTCAGAATGGACAGCATGAAGAAACAGGGCACTGTACAGAAGACTCGTTAGATAATTTTGCCGGACAGATAAAAGGATTACAGTCCCTGTGATGTCTGTGCCTGCATGCTGTGGAGCGTAGATGTTCGACTCTCTCCTTTCCTGCACCAACTGGTTTGGTTTCGGGGCAGCACGGGCCAGCCCACACTGCGATATGTGTGCACACTAGGTCTTTGCGACAGAGCTGGTCTCCAGTCGTCTTGGTTAATCCTTGCCACTGGACCAAGACCAAGCTCTGTCAAGCCCGTGTGGTGGCTGGTGTGCAACGGTCACCACATGTTAAAAAAATCCATGCACAGGCATCTTCCACCCTTGAGGCTATAGTTCAGGTCCTTCATTGAAACACCTGTGAACTCATCCTTTTTCGGCGTGGAAGCAAGTCATCCTCGTTTCGAGGGACTGCCTATGATGATGATGATAGGTTTGGTTTCTGTGGTCATGAACGTCAGCAGAGCAAGTAGATTATAGGTGTAACAGACAGCTGGGATGCAACAATCCCAAAATACACTTAAAGCAACTTTACAGGTGTGCACATTTCTTCATGCGCTACTCTTGTGGTGTTTTGAGGACACCCTCAAAGCCTCCTTGGTAAATCGCTGGAGAAATATCACCAACGATGTCTCTGCAAAATCCTGCAAATCCCTTATGGTTATATATTTATAGCCTGACACGAGACTCCCAAAGCAAGCGCTCTACTCGGAACTCCTACACGGCAAGCGATCCCCAGGTGGGCAGAGGAAACGTTTCAAGGACACCATCAAAGCCTCCTTGATAAAGTGCAACATCCCTACTGACACCTGGGAATCCCTGGCCAAAGACTGCCCAAAGTGGAGGAAGAGCATCCGGGAGGACGCTGAGCACCTCGAGTCTCGTCGCCGAGAGCATGCAGAAAACAGGCGCAGGCAGCGGAAGGAGCGTGCGGAAAACCAGACTCCTCACCCACCCCTTCCTTCAACTACTGTCTGTCCCACCTGTGACAGAGACTGTATTCCCATATTGGACTGTTCAGTCACCTGAGAACTCACTTTTAGAGTGGAAGCAAGTCTTCCTCGATTTCAAGGGACTGCCTATGATGATGACTCTTGTGGTGTTCCCTTAATTTCCTTCCGACCAAATGAAAGCTTAACCAAGCAACGAGAGCATGTTACAAAAAGGCACAAGGGCCTAACCCTAACCCTAAATGCAGTGGTAGATGAAGCAAAGGAGCCTCCCTTCAATCAAAGTATGGATAGTCCTTTAAATCTCCAAAGCACAAGATGCTGTGAGCACAATATGAACTGATTAGCAGCATTCAGAGTTGGCATCATTAATAAAATGGTATGTGACTAGACTTTACACAGAAACATTTGTCAGCAGTGATGAAAAGACTCTGGTTTGACAGCTCTCTACAAGGGACACTTAGCATGAACGCTAGTCCCACAATTTAAATTACTAACGGCAAACATTTCTGAATCTGTTGCAGCGAGCTCTATTGTGCTGGGGATTAGTACGCTGAAGTTTCACCTCTGGGATCTGGATTCATATCCATTCGACTACGAAGGAACTTGCTGAGTTTAACTTTTAATGTTAGCAGGAAGACAACTGTTCCATAATCCCTCTTTAAAAAATTGACCTGCATTCAGAGGCTGGTGAGTGGAGCGTTCCTGAGTGCAGGAGGTGTCAGTGTCTGCTGGCCCTTCATTACTCAATCCAGGTATCAGACTCAGACCAGAACTTGTTGCATTACTCTTTACAGGTTCAACAACCAGAAAGTGCATGGATCAGCTAATATACCAAGGCTGATAAAATACTGACTGCTTCAAGCAATCAGGTTCTTAGTCCAGTGTTTGTTACTCTTGGGCTTGAGAACAAATCTATGAAGCTCACCGATGTAGGTAAGCGATCACAGGGGAGAAATTGTCCTGGTTTGCGCCTCTCATTAGCGCCCGATGCTGCAGGGGGCAGGACCGAATATTACATCTGGGGCAGTAGCGGGGCGCTAAGGGTTTACCGACCGGGCACGGCGAATTCACTGACACTCGCGAACTTCCCCAGCGGTTTTGCGTTGGCGCTAACACCGCCTCGCTCTGTGGCACCCTGTAGATCGTGATATCATCCAGTGCGCAGCACCCCGTTACCGCCCCAGATGCAATATTCGCCCCCTGCAGCATTGCCGGGCGTCAACAACGGCAGCAACAGGAGGTGTTGTCACCTCGGCTGGCCGCTTGGGGAGCAATATTTAAAGGTAGTGGTCAGGTAGGGCAAAACTTATTTCTCTCCCCAGTCTGGTGCATCCTGATTTCTTTTGCCCCTGTGATTGCTCAGCCCTGCACTTTGTTCAGAGTGCTTGGGGCTGCTATGCATGTAGCGCAGGTGCTGTAGCCAAACACAGAGATTCATTCAACCCAGCACTTTCCCTTCCCTTTAAGGAGCCTGTACAGACGGCAAGCAAGCTTATTGGCCGCAAGCTCGGCGCTGAGTAGCGCCCTTGGTAGGTGGTCCGAGGCTTGGTTGGGGGCAAGCATTGGGAGGGTCAGTAGGCCACTGGAGTTCCGAGTGGAAGATCACAGCCATGATGCTCACCAGTCAGAAGAGACCAAGTCACCAGTGGGGAAGTGGAGGCCCAGTCATCTCTGAAAGAGGAGGACAGACGCACCAACATTAGCGTCCTCGACCAGGCCAACATCCCCAGCGTCGAAGCACTGACCACACTCGATCAGCTCCGCTGGGCGGGCCACATTGTTCGCATGCCAGACACGAGACTCCCAAAGCAAGCGCTCTACTCGGAACTCCTTCACGGCAAAAGAGCCAAAGGTGGACAGAGGAAACGTTACAAGGACACCCTCAAAGCCTCCCTGATAAAGTGCAACATCCCCACCGACACCTGGGAGTCCCTGGCGAAAGACCACCCTAAGTGGAGGAAGAGCATCCGGGAGGGCGCTGAGCACCTCGAGTCTCATCGCCGACAGCATGCAGAAATCAAGCGCAGGCAGTGGAAAGAGCGTGCGGCAAACCAGACTCCCCACCCACCCTTTCCCTCAACGACTATCTGTCCCACCTGTGACAGGGACTGTGACTCTCGTAGTAGACTGCTCAGCCACCTAAGGACTCATTTTAAGAGTGGAAGCAAGTCTTCCTTGATTCCGAGGGACTGCCTATGATGATGATGCTGACTGAACATCGCTCAGTGCTCTGCCGATACCGCCCCCCTCACACACTTTAGCGCTCTAAGGGAAGTGATAGCGTCTGATTTAGCGCTCCACTTCCCTCTTGGAAGCGGAAGTTCCCGGCAGAAGCAAATCTTTTTCGCCCGGCGACACTTTAGCGCTCCCTGTAAGGTTATTGCCCCAAATGGGCCACTGCGCAATTTCTAGCCCCACAGCTTTATACAACAAATTCAGAGGCACAATGCTTTCTCTAATGGGAAAGCCAAAAGACTAAAAGGCTAAGGGAGTGAGCAAAACTCTGGCAGATGGAGTATAATGTGGGAAAATGTGAGGTTATCCACTTTGGCAGAAATAATAGAAAAGCAAATTACTATTTAAATGGAGAAAAATTGCAAAGTGCTGCAGTACAGCGGGACCTGGGGGTCCTTGTGCATGAAACACAAAACGTTAGTATGCAGGTACAACAAGTAATCAGGAAGGCAAATGGAATGTTGGCCTTTATTGTAAGGGGGACAGAGTATAAAAGCAGAGAAGTCCTGCTACAACTGTACAGGGTATTAGTGAGGCCACACCTAGCACACTACGTACAGTTTTGGTCTCCGTATTTAAGGAAGTATATAATTGCTGTTCAGAGAAGGTTCACTAGGTTGATTCCGGAGATGAGGGGGGTTGACTTATGAAGACAGGTTGAGTAAGTTGGGCCTATACTCATTGATGTTCAGAAGAATGAGAAGTGATCTTATCAAAACATATAAGATAATGAGGGGGCTCGACAATGTGGATGAAGAGAGGATATTTCCACTCATAGGGGAACTAAAACTAGGAGACATAGTCTCAGAATAAGGGTCCGCCCATTTAAAACTGAGATGAGGAGGAATTTCTTCTCGCAGAGGGTTGTAAATCTGTGGAATTCTCTACCCCAGAGAGAGCTATGGAGGCTGGGTCTTTGAATATATTTAAGGTGGAGATAGACAGATTTTTGAGCGATAAGGGAGTAAAGGGTCATGGGGAGCGGGCAGGGAAGTGGAGCTGAGTCCATGATCAGATCAGCCATGATCTTATTGAATGGCGGAGCAGGCTCGATGGGTGAAATGGTCTACTCCTGATTCTATTTCTTATGTTCTTATGTAAAACCAAAGAGTAGATTGAGAATCAAGTCGGGAATACCACTTTATACTGGCATCTAAATTCTCCCCAAATGTAGCAGGCAAAATTAGAAAGAGTCAAAAAGACTGATAAATCTAAATTTCGGAATTCCCCAAATTTTTCGACTGAGCAGTAATGGGTTCCACTAGAACAAGCAGCCTCATGTCTTCTGTATGAGTCACTTTGATGTGGCTACCCAAGAAAATGATTGCATCGTGTCTTGTCTTTAATTATAAATAGACTTGTGCTAATTCTATGCGAAGATTCCATGTCCAGGAGCAGATCTATGCTGGTAACTGGGGAGAATGAGGCGGGGCGGGGGGGTCTGACTTGCATTATTGGCTTTGATGGTCCTAGTTTTGGACTGATATTGGTACACATGCAATCGTGCCAAATTGGATCTGGCTGGTGCATTGTAGTCCTGGCCCACCCATCTCTTAGCCCAGGTCTACCTTTCACCATAATTTTCCTATCTCTTGCCTTGCATCCTTCCCCCATCTCTGCACCACTGAAAAAAATGCCTTAAAATGTTCTTCTTCATGCCTTAAAACGTTTCCCACATTACAACAGTGACTACACTCCAAAAGTGCTTCATTGGCTATAAAGCGCTTTGAGACGTCCAGTGGTTGTGAAAGGTGCTCTATAAATGCAAATCTTTCTTTCTTCTTTCCAATGTATAAATGTAAGTTGTCAGCAGATAGTTTGTGCAATTTTGAAGACATGGTTCGGGCGCAGGAATGATGTAGGGATGGGATGAGTTGGCAGTGGTTTGGTCTTTGAGCACCAGTTTAACCTGGATTGATCCCCACCTCAGTCAAGCTGAATGGCTCCACATTGAGTGCATTCCACATTGAGCGACGACTACGTGTGCGGGAAGTGTATCCGCCTCCAGCTCCTGACGGTCCGCGTTGCGGAACTGGAGCTGAGGGTGGATTCACTCTGGAGCATCCACGACGCTGAGAATGATGTGAGTAGCACGTGTAGCGAGTTGGTCCTACCGCAGGTGAAGGGAATGGAAGACCAGCAGGAAGAGCAGTGCAAGGAAGGTAGTGCAGGGGTCCCCTGCGGTCATCCCCCTGCAAAACAGATACACCGCTTTGAGTACTGTTGAGGGGGATGACTCATCAGGGGAGGGCAGCAGCAGCCAAGTTTATGGCACCGTGGCTGGCTCTGCTGCACAGGAGGGCAGGAAAAAGAGTGGGAGAGCGATAGTGATAGGGGATTCGATTGTAAGGGGAATAGATAGGCGTTTCTGCGGCCGCAACCGAGACTCCAGGATGGTATGTTGCCTCCCTGGTGCAAGGGTCAAGGATGTCTCGGAGCAGGTGCAGGACATTCTGAAAAGGGAGGATGAACAGCCAGTTGTTGTGGTGCACATTGGTACCAACGATATAGGTTAAAAAAAGGGATGAGGTCCTACGAGATGAATTTAAGGAGCTAGGAGCTAAATTAAAATGTAGGACCTCAAAAGTAGTAATCTCGGGATTGCTACCAGTGCCACGTGCTAGTCAGAGTAAGAATCGCAGGATAGCTCAGATGAATACGTGGCTTGAGCAGTGGTGCAGTAGAGAGGGATTCAAATTCCTGGGGCATTGGAGCCGGTTCTGGGGGAGGTGGGACCAGTACAAACCGGACGGTCTGCACCTGGGCAGGACCGGAACCAATGTCCTGGGGGGAGTGTTTGCTAGTGCTGTTGGGGAGGAGTTAAACTAATATGGCAGGGGGATGGGAACCAATGCAGGGAGACAGAGGGAAACAAAAAGGAGACAAAAGCAAAAGACAGAAAGGAGATGAGTAAAAGTGGAGGGCAGAGAAACCCAAGGCAAAAAACAAAAAGTGCCACTGAATATAAAGGGGCTGCAGGAGGGGCCATAACTAAAAATCATGGTTTAAAAACTAGGATTAAAAGACTCTACCTAAACGCACGCAGCATTCGAAATAAAGTAAATGAGTTGACGGCACAAATCATTTCAAATGGGTATGATTTGGTGACCATTGCAGGGTGGCCAAGACTGGGAATTAAACATGCAGGGGTATCTGACGATTCAAAAAGATAGACAAGAAGGGAAAGGAGGTGGGGTAGCTCTGTTAATAAAGGATGATATCAGGGCAGTTGTGAGAGACGATATTGGCTCTAATGAACAAAATGTTGAATCATTGTGGGTGGAGATTAGAGATAGTAAGGGGAAAAAGTCACTGGTGGGCGTAGTTTATAGGCCCCCAAATAATAACTTCACGGTGGGGCGGGCAATAATCAAGGGAATAATGGAGGCATGTGAAAAAGGAACGGCAGTAGTCATGGGGGATTTTAACCTACATATCGATTGGTCAAATCAAATCGCACTGGGTAGCCTGGAGGAGGAATTCATAGAATGCATACGAGATTGTTTCTTAGAACAGTATGTTACAGAACCTACAAGGGAGCAAGCTATCTTAGATCTGGTCCTGTGTAATGAGACAGGAAAAATAAATGATCTCCTAGTAAAAGATCCTCTCGGAATGAGTGATCACAGTATGGTTGAATTTGTAATACAGATTGAGGGTGAGGAAGTTGTGTCAGAAACAAGCGTACTATGCTTAAACAAAGGGGACTACAGTGGGATGAGGGCAGAGTTGGCTAAAGTAGACTGGAAACACAGACTAAACGGTGACACAATTGAGGAACAGTGGAGGACTTTTAAGGAGCTCTTTCATAGTGCGCAACAAAAATATATTCTAGTGAAAAAGAAGGGCGGTAAGAGAAGGGATAACCAGCCGTGGATAACCAAGGAAATAAAGGAGAGTATCAAATTAAAGACCAATGCGTATAAGGTGGCCAAGGTTAGTGGGAAACTAGAAGATTGGGAAAATTTTGAACAACAGCAAAGAATGACTAAAAAAGCAATAAAGAAAGGAAAGATAGATTACGAAGGTAAACTTGCACAAAGCATAAAAACAGATAGTAAAAGCTTTTACAGATATATAAAACGGAAAAGAGTGACTAAAGTAAATGTTGGTCCCTTAGAAGATGAGAAGGGGGATTTAATTATGGGAAATGTGGAAATGGCTGAGACCTTAAACAATTATTTTACTTCGGTCTTCACAGTGGAAGACACAAAAACCATGCCAAAAATTGCTGGTCACAGGAATGTGGGAAGGGAGGACCTTGAGACAATCACTATCACTAGGAGGGTAGTGCTGGACAGACTAATGGGACTCAAGGTAGACAAGTCTGCTGGTCCTGATGAAATGCATCCCAGGGTATTAAAAGAGATGGCGGAAGTTATAGCAGATGCATTCGTTATAATCTACAAAAATTCTCTGGACTCTGGTGAGGTACCAGCAGATTGGAAAGCAGCTAATGTAATGCCTCTGTTTAAAAAAGGGGGCAGACAAAAGGCAGGTAACTATAGGCCGGTTAGTTTAACATCTGTAGTGGGGAAAATGCTTGAAGCTATCATTAAGGAAGAAATAGCGGGACATTTAGATAGGAATAGTGCAATCAAGCAGACGCAACATGGATTCATGAAGGGGAAATCATGTTTAACTAATTTACTGGAATTCTTTGAGGATATAACGAGCATGGTGGATAGAGATGTACCGATGGATGTGGTGTATTTAGATTTCCAAAAGGCATTCGATAAGGTGCCACACAAAAAGTTACTGCAGAAGATAAAGGTACGCGGAGTCAGAGGAAATGTATTAGCATGGATAGAGAATTGGCTGGCGAACAGAAAGCAGAGAGTCGGGATAAATGGGTCCTTTTCGGGTTGGAAATCGGTGGTTAGTGGTGTGCCACAGGGATCGGTGCTAGGACCACAACTGTTTACAATATACATAGATGACCTGGAAGAGGGGACAGAGTGTAGTGTAACAAAATTTGCAGATGACAAAGATTAGTGGGAAAGCGGGTTGTGTAGAGGACACAGAGAGGCTGCAAAGAGATTTGGATAGGTTAAGCGAATGGGCTAAGGTTTGGCAGATGGAATACAATGTCGGAAAGTGTGAGGTCATCCACCTTGGGAAAAAAAAACAGTAAAAGGGAATATTATTTGAATGGGGAGAAATTACAACATGCTGAGGTGCAGAGGGACCTGGGGGTCCTTGTGCATGAATCCCAAAAGGTTAGTTTGCAGGTGCAGCAGGTAATCAGGAAGGCGAATGTTGGCCTTCATTGCAAGAGGGATGGAGTACAAAAGCAGGGAGGTCCTGCTGCAACTGTACAGGGTATTGGTGAGGCCGCACCTGGAGTTCTGCGTGCAGTTTTGGTCACCTTACTTAAGGAAGGATATATTGGCTTTGGAGGGGGTACAGGGTCTTTACTCGTTGGAGTTCAGAAGGATGAGGGGTGATCTTATAGAAACATTTAAAATAATGAAAGGGATAGACAAGATAGAGGCAGAGAGGTTGTTTCCACTGGTAGGGGAGACTAGAACTAGGGGGCACAGCCTCAAAATACGGGGGAGCCAATTTAAAACCGAGTTGAGAAGGAATTTCTTCTCCCAGAGGGCTGTGAATCTGTAGAATTCTCTGCCCAAGGAAGCAGTTGAGGCTAGCTCATTGAATGTATTCAAGTCACAGATAGGTAGATTTTTAACCAATAAGGGAATTAAGGGTTACGGGGAGCGGGCGGGTAAGTGGAGCTGAGTCCACGGCCAGATCAGCCATGATCTTGTTGAATGGCGGAGCAGGCTCGAGGGGCTAGATGGCCTACTCCTGTTCCTAATTCTTATGTTCTTATGTTCTTATTATTAAAAAATCCAACAATGCTTTGGTGAGCACGGCTCGGGCTTCACAGTTTCGCTCAGTACAGGGTCAGGTTTCAGGATATTTATGAAGGAGACCCTCTTTTAATTCATGTGGTAATTCTCTCTATATTTAGCAGGCAGCTCTCCGTCGCTCATAACCCAATCGCTGTAGGGTATCAGCTATTTTGAAGGGATTAAGTGTACCACCGGCTGATATTTCACAGTTGAACATGTTGACCTCAGTTGAGCCTGTTTATTATTTAGATCATAGCAAATAAAAGACAGCTGCTCCCAGCATTATTACAGCTTATACCATAACTAACAACCCTAAAAGTCATGCAACCATTTAAAAAAAGTGATTTTATATGACAACAAGCACAACTTGCATTTATATAGTGCCTTTTAACGTAGCAAAAGGTTCCAAGGCGCTTCACAAGAATGTTATCAAATAAAAATGTGTAACCGAGCCATACAAGAAGATAGTCGGACAGGTGACCAAAAGCTTGGTCAAAGAGGTAGGTTTCAAGGAGCATCTTAAAGGAGGAAAGAGAGGCGGAGAGGTTTAGGGAGGGAATTCCAGAGCGTAGGGCCTATACTCTACATTTTAATAAGCTTCACAAACTGTTACAAAAATGCACACTGCATCAATCAATTTTCCGAGGTCAAATCTCGAAACACTTCTCAGAGCGTTGAGGTGATTTCAACAGAATCTCTCACAGGAGATTGGTGCCATGTCCGCAGGTATCTGAGTTTTTTAATCAATGCAACCTAGGTTCAAATCTATCCTAATGGATGGTGAAAAAGTCTTGGGCGCCCAAATCAACGGGCTCAATTGAGTTCAAATGCAAAAACTGTCCTCGGGCACTGCTGAGGTAATCTTACTCAGAAAGGCCCGAAGGATAATTATGAGGTGGTCGGTGATCTGGGTGGTGGAGTGGGCTAGTCGCCGAACCTTGACCTCTGGGTTCCAACCCCAGCCCAGAGTGATGGGATGATAGTTTCTCCAATCCGTTGGCTGTAAGATTCTTATGTAAAATGGGTTGGGGCAGGTTCAAAGCCGTTCCTATTGGGCACGGGATCGTAGCCCAGAAGGGCTTCTGTTTGCCACTAATTGACAATTTCACTCCGAGGGAAAGGGGATGGCTGGTGTGGGAAACGGGAGAAATGTCACATTCGGGAATTCGGGGTGAGGGGTGGTCTTCAGCGGATGACACTTTGTTGGAGCAGAACAGAGCAGTCTTTGTGGTGCATCTGGCTGCGTTATATCTGACCTGGTTCCCCACATTACAACAGTGACTACACTCCAAAAGTAATTCATTGGCTGTAAAACACTTTGAGATGTATGGTGGTCATGAAAGGCGCTATATAAATCCAAGTTTTTCTTTCTTTTTTGGTTGCCTGAAAATAGGAAGGGTTCCATTCTCCGGCACTAGCATCCGATACCTTGAGAAGGTCCACTAGGTTGATTGAAGCTTATAAGATAATGAGGGGGCTCGACAAGGTGGATATTTCCACTCATAGGCGAAACTAAAACTAGGGGACATAGTCTCAGAATAAGGGGCCGCCCATTTAAAATGTGAAATGAGGAGGAATTTCTTCTCTCAGAGGATTGTGGATCTGTGGAATTTTCTGCCCCAGAGAGCTGTGGATGCTGGGTCATTGAATATATTTAAGGCAGAGATAGACAGATTTTTGAGCGATAAGGGAGTAAAGGGTTATGGGGAGCGGGCAGGGAAGTGGAGCTGAGTCCATGATCAGATCAGCCATGATCTTATTGAATGGCAGAGCAGACTCAAGGGGCCAAATGACCTTCTCCTGCTTTTTATGTTCTTATGATAAGCACAAAAATAGATGGAAACGCTTGTACAAGACGATGGATTTGATTGAGGGGCGAGCGTGCAGTTTGAGTATGTGGGAGAGCCGTACAGTTGCTTGCAGCTTGTGCCAAACCTCAGACTTGATCAAGCAGTTGCTAATAAATATGTCAAAACTATCAAACACATTTTATGTGTTATTTGCAAAGTCAAACATTAAATAATGCAAGTTACACTATTATCCCTCTTTGTTGGTCGATACCAAAAGTAACCATCAATTCATTATGTGAGGGAGGCCAAAACTAGTGGCCAATAATATCAGATAGTCACTAATATATCCAACAGGCAATTTAGGAGAAACTTCCTCACCCAGAGCTAGAATGTAGAACTCGCTACCACAGGGATAGTTGAAGCGAATATCATGGACGCACGTACGGGGGAAGGTAGCTAAACACATGAGGGAGAAAGGAAGAGGAGGATAGGGTTAGATGAAGAGGGGTGGGAGGAGGCTTATGTGGAGCATCAATATGGACTAGTTGGGCTGAATGGCCTGTTTCTGGGCTGTACATTCTATGTAAAAACATTTTTTAAAGAAAGACTTCAATTAAAAAGCGCCTTTCACAGCCACCGGATGACTCAAAGCGCTTTACAGCCAATTAAGTATTTTTGGAGTGCAGTCACTGTTGGAATGTGGGAAATGTGGCAGCCAATTTGCACACAGCAAAGTCCCACAAACAGCAATGTGATAATGACCAGATTATCAGTTTTTGGTTATGTTGATTAAAGGATAAATATTGGCCAGGATACCGGGGATAACTCCCCTGCTCTTCTTCGAAATCGTGCCATGGGATCTTTTACATCCACCTGAGAGAGCAGATGGTGCCTCGGTTTAATGCCTCATCCGAAAGATGGAACTTTCAAAATAGCAGCAAAATACATGGAGGAAATGCTGTGATTTTAATAGAAGTGGCTATAAATATATCATGATAAGGGATATAATTAGCTGAACGTGTAGCTAATTTGAAGAATCTGTACTATTATTAGAACAGAAAGATTAAACGTGTGTGTATTGTGGGTGAGCCATGTTTAAAAATACTGTAAAGCAAATGCCATTCGAGATGTCTACCTGTAGATAAAACGTACAGCGTTTTGAATGGTGAGTTTGCGGACTCTGATATCCGTCTATCAGACCAAGCATTGTGTCAATTTTAATGTAGGAAACACGGCAGCCAATTTGCCCACAGCAAGCTCCCACACACAGCAATGTGATAATGACCAGATAAACTGTTTTATGTTATGCTGTTTGAGAGATAGATATTGGCCAAGACACCGAGGATAACTCCCCTGCTCTTCTTCGAAATAGTGCCGAGGGATCTGGCATGTGCACCTGAGAGAGCAGACGGGGCCTCGGTTTAACGTCTCATCTGAAAGACGGCACCTCCGACAGTGCAGCACTCCCTCAGCACTGCACTGGAGTGTCAGCCTAGATTTTTTGTGCTCAAGTCCCTGGAGTAGGACTTAAACCCACAATCTTATGACAGAGGCGTGAGTGCTAAATGCTGTGCATGTATGTCCCTTTGTGTTTACTGCAAGTGACATTGAACGCCTTTTAATGGAGAGTGAATAGTGCTGTGCTCCTGGCTAAAGGTGCACTGTGAACATGCCATCTGTTAAAATGCTATGGTGTTTCTATTTATCAGCGGTAAAGTTATACAATGAAGGACTGTCCATCTAGGACAAATGTGAGTGGTGACCCTGGCCATAACTGATTTAAGGCAGAGGTTGACACATTGAATATTTGGTGATACCATTATCATCGTCGTCATAGGCAGTCACCGAGAGCATACAGAACACAAGCGCAGGCAACGGAAGGAGCGTGCAGCAAACCAGACTCCCCACCATCCCTTTCCTTCAACCACTGTCTGTCCCACCTGTGACAGAGACTGTAATTCCCGTATTGGGCTGTACAGCCACCTGAGAACTCACTGTTAGAGTGGAAGCAAGTCTTCCTCGATTTCGAGGGACTGCCTATGATGATGATGATGCTAACATTAAGCTCTAGAGCTGGATGGCGAGCAGGATGGGGGTGGGTTCAGTCAAAAGCACTTTAAAGAGGAGGTAGAAAAAAAAATACATGAAAGGAATAAAAGAACTGGCACTGAGCCAAGGAGGGGCAACTGAAGGAAGGCTGGGTTGGAAAGATGAGCTTTAGAGAAAGGTTTTAATAGTAAAGGTAGAAATAGAAAGGTGAAGGGGATCAGGAGCGTCCAGACAGTCGGGCCAAGATGACTGAAGGCTTTGCAAGCAATGGTGATAATACCTTTGGCCGCACAATGCACACATGCAATTTCTAACTCCCGACACTTATCTGCGGTTATTATTTCATATGCAGAGTGAAGCAAACAGAGGTGTCCAATTTATCTAACGACAGTTATCAGAGGATTGGGAGAGGATGCTCGCAGATCTTTGTCACCAGTTAATGACTTTGTCTGCTGTCTGAAGTGCAGGTCTTGAACTTTTAGTAGACAAGTATTTTCTTTGTACAATACAGCCATCAACGCACAGAATGTGCATCATCACTCTACTGGAAAAGAATAACTTTTTTTTTTTAAATGAAAGCTAATTTGAAAAGGGTTTTCAGCTTTCGAGTTTTAACTTGAGCGAGCAGCATGACATAAGTCTGCTGAAGATTGTTTCAAAACCAGGTCACAGGGTCAGTCAACATTCTACCGAACACCACCATCACGGAACACAGAGAAAAGCTCTGTTTGTGATATTTCCTCATGTTTGATCATTTCATGACTGATACTCCCCCGGTCTACGTCTGCTGTGGAACATCAGGAGCGGTGGCACAGCTCGGTCCCAAGTACATTGCTTTTTGACTGGAGCAAACCAGGTTCTTTTCGTGCACTGATGATGTCATTTATTCCCTCGCCTTCCTGCCCAACACTGAGCACCATTCGGTGAGAAGGTGGGCATGTAGGCGGCCTACCATCAAGGTCTTACGCAACGCTATTCTGCAGCCACCTCTGAGAAAATGGGTAACAGCATCTGGCAATGCTCACTGACTCATTTTCATTAATGCGCTGCACATTCTATTCCCTGGGAACTTGAAACGAGACGGAGTTAAATCTCAATATAAAAAAGAAAAGACTTGCATTTATATAACGACTTTCATGGCCACCGGATGTCTCAAAGCGCTTTACAGTACAATGTGATCACCGTTGTAATGTGGGAAACACAGCGGCCAATTTGCACACAAGTAACTCCCACAAACAGCAATGTGATAATGACCAGATAATCTATTTTTCTGTTATGTTGATTGAAGGATAAATATTGGCCAGGACACCAGGGATAACTGCCCTGCTCTTCTTCGAAAGAGTGCCATGCGATCTTTTATGTCCACCTGAGAAGGCAGATGGGGCCTCGGTTTAACATCTCATCCAAAAGGCGGCACCTCCGACAGTGCAGCACTCACTTCCCTCAGCACTGCATTGGGATTGTCAGCCTAGATTTATGTGCTCAAGTCCCTGGAATGGGACTTGAACCCACAACCTTCTGACTCAGAGGCAAGTGTGCTGCCCACTGAGCCACAGCTGACACAAAACATCGTAAAAATTGGTTCACGATGAGGCTTGATGTTAGGCCTCAATCCGACCATACCCTGGGTTAGTGGGGAGACAGCTGGCCTCCCCACAGAACTTCCTGATGGCACAGGCAACTCTTGGGGTACCTTCCTACACACGACGCTACCAACAAACTGCTTCAATTTTCTATGTTACAGTTCAGATTAGACTGGCTACACTGTAGGGGTAATTTAAACCTTAATTTACCAATTAGAAAGCCCACAGGATCGGCTGGAGCCTTGGTCTTAAACCCAGCCCAATATTATTCTCATTGCCTTCAATATTGGACGAGGTGTAAAACGAGCACTGGACCTAATCCCGTCAGACAGGTTGGGTTAAAATTGCTCCTCGAGTTTCTTCCTTTAATGTTCCCCAACACAATGGCGAATCTAATTCCACATTTATATTTTCTTCAAGCTGCGCGTCTTTAGAGGTAGCCAACAATGGGATTCATTCAGACTTGAGTTAGGCCCTTGAGATAGGCAATTTGTAGGTTTTGTCCTTTTTTTAAAAAAAGTCTCACTTCAATGTCAAAGGGAACAGAACATGCTTCTGAAATAAAAACAGAAAGTGCTGGAAATGCTCAGTGGGTCAGGCAGCAGGTGTGGGGAGAGAGACAGAGTTAGCATTTCAGGTCGATGCCCTTTTGTCAGAACTGGAAACATTGATAGGGGAGACTAGAACTAGGGGGCATAATCTTAGAATAAGGGGCCGCCCATTTAAAACTGAGATGAGGAAGAATTTCTTCTCTCAGAGGGTTGTAAATCTGAGGAATTTTCAGCCTGGGATAGCTGTGGAAGTCGGGTCATTGAATAAATTTAAGACAGAGATAGACAGTTTGTTAACCGATAACGGAATAAGGGGTTATGGGGAGCGGGCAGGGAAGTGGACCTGAGTCCATGATCAGATCAGCCATGATCATGTTAAATGGCGGAGCAGGCTCGAGGGGCCTATGGCCTTCTCCTGCTCCTATTTCTTATGTTCTTATGTAGCAGGTTTTAAGCAAGTGCAGGGGCAGGGACAAACTGAACAAAAATGGAAGGTCTGTGATAGGGGGGAAGGCAAAAGTGATTAAATGACTAAAGAGATGATGGTGCAAGTAGAAAGGAGGTAGTAATGGGGCCAGAGGGTGTGCATTGCCAGATGCTGTTAGCCATCTTCTCAGAGGTGGCTGGAGAAGGGTCTTTATGAGCAAAGGGTGAGCGGGTTGTGCTCATTGGAGTTTGGAGGAATGAGAGGTGATCTTGCTAAGGCATGTGGAATTCTAAGGGGGCTTGATGAGATGGATGCTGGAAGGATGTTTCCCCTTGTGGGCGAGTGTGGTACTGTGGGCTGTAATGTATTCAACTGTGAGGATGCTCACAGGTTGGTAGTGCTGTTGAGTTGTGAGTGGCTTCGCCAATCACGTAATGTTCACAAGACTCAATAAAACCCCAGCCAGTTGGGCTCAGGGCGTCCACGACGAGTTGCTAATAAACCAACTAATTCTTAATAGCAATGTGTTGCTATGAATTCTTAAAGAACCCATGAAGCAAATACATTACAGGGAGCATGGTTTCAGAGTGGAGGGTCGCCCATTTGAGATGGAGATGAGGAGGAGTTCCTTCTCTCAGAGGGTCGTGAATCTTTGGAATTCTCTACCCCAGGGAGCTGCGGAGGCTGGGTCATTGGATATATTCAAGGCTGAGATAGACAGATTCTTGAACTACAGGGGAGTCGAGGGTGATGGGGAACAGGCAGGAAAGTGGAGCGGAGGCCAAGATCAGATCAGTCATGGTCTTATTGAATGACGGAGCAGGCTCGAGAGGCCGTGTGGCCTGCTCCTATTTCTTATGTTCTAAAAGATGGGTCTAGAGGAGGTGATAGCAGGATCAGCAGCAACAGACGCCGTGCAAAAAAATGGGGGCAGAGGTTATGCTCTGAAACTGGGGAACTCGATGTTGAGTCCAGAAGTGCCTAATCGAAGGATGATGTGCTGTTCCTCGAGCTTACGTTGAGTTTCAATGGAACAGTTTGGAGGCCAAGGGCAGAGAGGTCAGAGTGGGCGTGAGACGGAGAATTAAAACAACATATTTCTGGTTCTTTTCATCGATCAAGCGTTTTAAAAACGCTTTTTTTTCTCGGATCCTGTGACACAGGTTGAAACATATTTTAATTGAAAGTGCTGCCAGATATTAAGTGGCTGCAGCTTCCTGGTTCAAATGACCTTTGCGAGCATCAGGTGGTGCTCGGCTCTGAAAACCAAATCAGACGGAAACAGCAAAGGAGATTTTAGGTAAATCTTCAACATAAGCTTCACTCAGATGGGAGGACGAACAAAAACCGTCCTTTTAAAAGAGCCAATATCTTCAAGACGGTTTTTTTTTGAGCTGAAAAGTAATTACATGTCTCATTAAAGATGAGAGCAGAAATCCTGGGTCCGCTGCAGCTTGGACCGCAGCAGACAGGGTGACTTTGTTAACATTTTCGGAGGTGATAGTCTATTCAAAATAATGTGAAAAACCATGTATCTGTAAAATACACTCCCGACGTGTCCTCTGGGATCTTTGATGAATGTTTAGCTTATGGAAGGCATTGCATATTCAAGCATGCCAAATCAGACGGAAACGGCAAAGGGGATTTGGGGCAATCCTTCAACATAAGCTTCTCTCAGAAGGGAGGAAGAACAAAGCCTTTCCTTTAAACCCGCCAATGGGGTAGATCTGGACTTTGTGCGATGGTGTGAAACGGGGGAAGAGTGAATCGGTAGGCCGCTCTGCATCTCTCCCCATTATTATCGCCATTGAATGATGCTCACGATGGGATAGACTGTACATTGTGGGCCGCCGCGACCTGTGTAAGAACACAACCGCAGGTTGGGGCTATAAATAGAGCTGGAGCGCGGGGCCCTGGAATATCGTGGGTGAAGGTTCGGCGAATGAGGGTACGGGGCCCAGAAGAGCCGAGGGCCCAGGGGCAGCACGGGCCAGCCCACACTGCGACATGTGCGCACTAGGTCCATGCAGCAGAGCAGGTCTCCAGTCGTCCTGGTTAACCCTTGCCACTGGATAAAGGCCTAGCTCTGTCAAGCCTGTATGGTGTCTGATTGCAACGGTCACCACATGTTAAAAAAATCCACACACAGGCATCTTCCACCCCTTCAATTAGAGTTCAGGACTGGAACATCGGGTCCTTCATTGAAACATCTGTGAACTCTTGTGGAAGCAAGTCATCCTCGTTGGAGGGACCGCCTATGATGATGATGATGAGATTGTACATGGTTGGTGAAGATGCAGGGCTTGATAGCTCCACACTTTGTCTATGCTGGCTTATGTCTCGATCACATTCATTCTTCAATCAAGCCTATGATTATTTGGAGTCAACAGTCTGAAACATTAGGTGGGTGGGGGCGTGGGGGTGGTTACATGTTATTTCCTGCTGCAATAAATTACAAATAACATTTCAGTTCTCTGCTTTCCTGAGCTGAGATACTGACACGTCCAATGGTCCAGTGTCAGCTGTGTCTCAGTGGGTGGCTCTCTCGCCTCTGAGTCAGAAGATTGTGGGTTTGAGTCCCACTCCAGGAACTGGAGCACAAAGTAATCTAGGCTGACACTCCAGTGCAGTGCTGAGGGAGTGCTGCACTGTCGGAGGTGCCGTCTTAGACGTTAAACCAAGGCCCCGTCTGCTCTCTCAGGTGAACGTAACAGATCCCATGGCACTATTTCGAAGAATAGCAGGGGAGTTATCCCTGGTGTTCTGGCCAATATTTATCCCTCAATCAATATAACAAAACAAACAGGCTAGCTGGTCATTAACATATTGCAGTTTGTGGGAGCTTGCTGTGCACAAATTGGCTGCTGTGTTTCCTACAGTGGCTACACTTCAAAAGTACCTCATTAGCTGTAAAGTGCTTTGAGACTTCCAGTGGTCATGAAAGGTGCTATATAAATCCAAGTCTTTCTTACTGAGGCAACGAAAAGACATTTCCCATTTAACTTCCATCAGAGCGAGGTGGGACAGAAGACAATTCATTCTACTTTGCCGAGTTAGATTTTAAGCAAACTGCTCGAGACTTGTTCTCATAAAATGACCATTTGAAGTTGGAATCAACTCCTTGACCTTGAAGCACAGGACACGTCAATTGGTGAGGATAAATGTTCAGCTGATCACTATAATTCATGACAAATAAATCAGAACAGCCACATCGTCTGCAAGAGTTCGGACACAGATTTACACCATTTCTATTATTAGATTCCTAATCTTTCTTGAAGAGAACTTTTCATCTTCCCAAATTAAGAATTTAAGTTTCACGAAGTGGCATTTCATATCAGTGAATAATGGCTCCGACATGAGACCTTGCATGTAATGTTTGGTAATATAATCTCGTCGCCGAGAGCATGCAGAAATCAAGCGCAGACAGCGGAAGGAGCGTGCGGCAAACCAGACTCCCCACCCACCCTTTCCTTCAACCACTGTTTGTCCCACCTGCGACAGAGACTGTCATTCCCATATTGGACTGTACAGTCACCTGAGAACTCGCTTTTAGAGTGGAAGCAAGTCTTCCTCGATTTCGAGGGACTGCCTATGATGATGAAAGGACTATTTCAATTATTTAGAAAGGGTTGTGTCGACACTGGAGTGCATTACAGCACCTCCCTTTTTATCTCTGCGACTCAGGTTCAAATTCAGCCTCTGGTGCCGCAGGAGATTAAATACTTTTCCGTTTGACAAACGTCACGGGTTCCAAGTGGACTTAACTTGAGTAGCTTCAGCCAAGCTATTGTGATGTGACCCGGAAGGTACAGGTGGTGGAAGCAGTTTCAGTCGTAACTTTTAAAAGAGAATTGGATAAATGCAAAAGGGAATTTAAAAAAAAAAAACAAGGCTTTAGGGAAAGAGCAGGGGAGTGGGACTAATTGGATCGCTCCACCACAGAGCCAGCACAGGCACGATGGGCCGAATGGCCTCCTTCTGTGCTGTGTCATTCTACGGCCGGGAAATTGGGGCAATACTCGCGAAGCGCGAGACTTTGCACCAGGCGCAGAGGTCTTGCCCCTTGTGATAAACTGGGGTTACCGCCCCCGAAAGGGAGTGGAGCGCTAACTCGAGCGCCTCCGAAGCGGGAAGCGAAAGGCGAAGTTTTTTTTGTCCCGCAGCAGCAGCCGGCTACCTCCCCTTTAACACTCGCCCCGGTCGGTTGGCGAAACCCAATTTAGGTGCCGGGACGTTAACAGGGGCGATGGCGTCACAAGCTCCGGGCGCAGGAGATCGGGGAGCAGCGTGCCGCTAAACACCCGCCCAATATGGCAGGAGTCGTTAGCCCGGTCGCATAGTCATTTACTCCTTTTAATCCCCACAGATGCTCAAACTGAGGCTGTTGTCACAGGAGTTGCCAATTTCTCCCCCTATTATTTTAGTTCTGAGTGGACACAGGTCCACACTTTACAAAAAAAAAACACGCCTCAAATTAGTTACAAATTAACACAAATACAATAACCTCAGTTTGGGAATCTGTGGATTAAAAGGAATAACTTCGGACATTCCATTTACTGATGCGCGTGATAAGGTCAGGCAGAACTCGCGGGTTATATGGACTGTCCAACTGAAGACAAGAACAAACTTACATTAGCTTCTTATTAGAATCCCAGCAATGCTCAGGAGCAGAAGGAGCAATTGCAGTTCATTGGGTTAGTTTGAAAGCTTTTTTTATTAACCCTCTCAATTGCATTCTCTGCTCAATGTCAATTAGTCCCCCTCCCCTTGCTCTTTCCCCACAGCCCTGAAAACATTCTCCTTCAAGTATTTATCCAATCCCCATTTGAATGTTATTATTGGATCTGTTTCTACCACCCTTTCAGGCAGCGCATTCCAGATCACAACAATTTTCTGCGTAAGAAAACCCTGTTCACCTCGATTTCTGGACTCGTTTACTGGACTAGTAATCCAGAGACCTGGACTAATGATCCAGGGACAGGAGATCCAAATCCCACCGTGGCAGCTGGGGAATTTAAAATTCAAATAATTAAATACATCTGGAATTTAAAAAGAGCTCCCATCAGCCATGGTGACTATGAATCTACTTAGAATCTTAGAATAAGGGGCCACCCATTTAAAACAAATGAGGAGAAATTTCTTCTCTCAGAGGGTTGTAAATCTGTGGAATTCGTTGCCTCAGAGAGCTGTGGAAGCTGGGACATTGAATAAATTTAAGACGGAAATAGACGGTTTCTTAAACGAAAAGGGGTTATGGGGAGCGGGCAGGGAAGTGGAGCTGAGCCCGTGATCAGATCAGCCGTGGATAGAGAATTCATTGGCAGACAGGAAGCAGAGAGTAGAGATAAACGGGTCCTTTTCAGAATGGCAGGCAGTGACTAGTGGGGTGCCGCAGGGCTCAGTGCTGGGACCCCAGCTGTTTATAATATACATTAATGGTTTGGATGAGGGTATTGAGTGTAATATCTCCAAGTTTGCAGATGATACTAAGCTGGGTGGCGGTGTGAGCTGTGAGGAGGACGTTAAAAGGTTGCAGGGTGACTTGGACAGGTAGGTGTGTGGGCAAACGCGTGGCAGATGCAGTATAATGTGGATAAATGTGAGATTATCCACTTTGGTGGCAAAAACACGAAGGCAGAATATTATCTGAATGGTGGCAGATTAGGAAAAGGGGAGGTGCAACGAGACCTGGGTGTCATGGTACATCAGTCATTGAAAGTTGGCATGCAGGTACAGCAGGCGATGAAGAAGGCAAATGGTATGTTGACCTTCATAGCTTAGGGATTTGAGTATAGGAGCAGGGAGATCTTACTGCAGTTGTACAGGGCCTTAATGAGGCCTCACCTGGAATATTGTGTTCAGTTTTGGTCTCCTAATCTGAGGAAGGACGTTCTTGCTATTGAGGGAGTGCAGTGAAGGTTCACCAGACTGATTCCCGGGATGGCAGGACTGACATATGAGGAGAGACTGGATCGACTGGGCCTGTATTCACTGAAGTTTAGAAGGATGAGAGGGGATCTTATAGAAACATATAAAATTCTGACGGGACTGGACAGGTTAGATGCAGGAAGAATGTTCCCGATGTTGGGAAAGTCCAGAACCAGGGGACATAGTCTAAGGATAAGGGGTAAGCCATTTAGGACCGAGATGAGGAGAAACTTCTTCACTCAGAGAGTTGTTAACCCTGTGGAATTCCCTACCGCAGAGAGTTGTTGATGCCAGTTCATTGGATATATTCAAGAGGGAGTTAGATATGGCCTTTACGGCTAAAGGGATCCAGGGGTATGGAGAGAAAGCAGGAAAGGGGTACTGAGGGAATGATCAGCCATGATCTTATTGAATGGTGGTGCAGGCTCGAGGGGCCTTATGGCCTACTCCTGCACCTATTTCTATCTTCTTATGTTCTTATGTACTGGATTGTCGTAAAACCTATCTCGATCATTAATGGCCTTTAAGGAAGAAAATCTGCCGTCCTTACCCGGTCTGGCTTATGTGTGACTCCAGACCCACAACAATGTGGTGGACTCTTAACTGCCCTCTGAAATGGCCCAGCGAGCCACTCGGTTGTACTCAAGGCAGCAGTTCACAACCACCATCTGGAGGGCAATTTGGGATGGGCAATAAATGCTGGCCTTGCTGCCGATGCCCACACCCTGTGAATGCATTTTAAAAAATCACATCTCTAGTTCTTTTGCCAATGACCTTAAATCTGTGTCCTCTGGTTACTAACCCTCCGCACAGGAAACCGTTTCTAATTGTAGGAAATGCACATAAGTGTAATGTATGCACCCGATGAGCATGCTCACAGGTTTGTTGAGCTGTTGAAGCCGGTTCACGGGCTCCCAGGCCGCCTGCAATTTCTGCGGTCTGGAAGAGTCCATGTTCCACGTTTTTACTGAATGTGCGAGGTTGCAGCCCCCTGTTCCACTATTTAAAGGGGCTGCTCCTGAAATTCTGACTGCACTTCAGTCCCACACTCCTGATCTTTGGGCACCCTGTGCGGAGGGGAGCGAGTAGGTCCGAGGGCCTCCTTGTAGGACTGCTCCTGGGCACGGCCAAGAGTGCCATCAGCCGGTCCAGGCAACGGCCGGTTGAGGGGGTCGTTCAGCCCGACTGCCTGCCTCTCTTCCGCGCCGACATTCGGGCCAGGGTGTCCTTAGAGATGGAGCACGCGGTGTCCACCAGTACGCTCGCGGCCTTCCGCGAGAGGTGGGCGCCAGAGGGACTGGAGTGCATTGTCACCCCCGGCAACCAAATTTTAATTTGATTTTATATGTTTTAAAGTTTAATTTGTTTTAATTGCCGGGTTTTAGTGTCCCCCTCCCCTTTTATAGGGGGCACATGTAAATTATGGTTTTAGTGCCCAGAAAAAAAAACATTAAAAAAACCTACAAAAAATACAAAAAAAAAAGAAAGGGCCTGGAAAAATGTTTGAAGTGTCCCCCAGATCGGGGGGGGGGGCACTTGATTTACTGTTTATTTGTCTCTTAAAAAGAGTTGTAGAGCTGTTGAGTTGTGAGTGGCTTAGCCAGTCACGTGATGATCACAAGACTCAATAAAACCCCAGCCAGTTGTGTTCGGGGGATCCATGATGAGGCAGGCGGTTATGAGTCTGGTGGATGAACTGGTAATGTGTAGTGTGATTGTTAAACCTTTTGCTAATAAACCAACTAGTTCTAAATAGCGATGTGTTGCTATGAATTCTTAAGCAAAGAACCCATGAAGCAAATACATTACAATAAGGAAATTCATTCCGTTGAGAGCTGCATTTGCAATTGTTGTGTAATCTTCCTTAATTGGCCTTGTTTTTTTTCACTACCCCCCCGCCCTCACCACTCCTCCTCCCCAGCATCGAAGCACTGACCACACTCGACCAGCTCCGTTGGGTGGGCCACATCGTTCGCCTGCCCGACACAAGTCTCCCAAAGCAAGCGCTCTACTCGGAACTCTTACACGGCAAACGAGCCCCAGGTGGGCAGAGGAAACGATTCAAGGACACCCTCAAAGCCTCCTTGATAAAGTGTAACATCCCCACCGACACCTGGGAGTCCCTGGCCCAAGATCGCCCTAAGTGGAGGAAGAGCATCTGGGAGGGCACTGAGCACCTCAAGTCTCGTCGCCGAGAGCATGCAGAAAACAAGCGCAGGCAAGGGAAGGAGCGTGCGGCAAACCAGATGCCCCACCCACCCTTTCCTTCAACCACTGTCTGTCCCACCTGTGACAGAGACTGTAATTCCCGTATTGGACTGTACAGTCATGTGAGAATTCACTTTTAGAGTGGAAGCAAGTATTCGTCGATTTCGAAGTACTGCCTATAATGATGCGTCAGGCATTATGACCGTGTGGGATAGGCTTGATGGACCAGCTGGTCTTTTCCTGGCTGTCAGTTTTGCACGTACATATGATTCAATTGGTGAATGGTCCATTTAACCTGTAATAATACTGCCAGCAATTACAGCAGGCACCTTCATTTCTAATTACTGAACATTTTGTATTCATGTGCAGCGATTATTAATTTTAACTCAGCATGTTAATGATTTGTTAAGATTCTAATAGGACTGGGACAAAACACAGTGAAGTATAGTGGTTATGAACGGTTATGAGCGATGTATGCAATATAATAATCAAGGTTGTAATCATACCAGGACATAACCACAGTTCTGTACTTAAAATAGCTGTTAATTGTTATGTGTAAATATACTCAGTGGACAGAATGTCCATGCTAAATGAGGAAATTAGCTATGAGGAAAGATTGGATAGGCTGGGGTTGTTTTCTTTGGAACAGAGGAGGCTGAGGGAAGACCTTATTGAAGTGTATAAAATTATATGGAGTCTAGATAGAGTGGATGGAAAGGACCTAATTTCCCTTAGCAGAGATGTCAACAACCAGGGGGAATAGATTTAAAGTAATTGGCAGGAGGTTTAGAGGGGATTTGAGGGGACGTTGTTTCACCCAATGGGTGGTGGGGGTCTGGAACTCACTGCCTGAAAGGGTGGTAAAGGCAGAAACCCTCACCATATTTAAAAAGTATCTGGATATGAACTTGAAGTGCTGTAACCTACAGGGCTACGGACCAAGAGCTGAAAAGTGAGATTCGGCTGAATAGCTCTTTGTCGGCCAGCTCAGACACGATGGCCCCCTGCCGTGCTGTAAATTTCTATGATTCTAAATAGTTATGGTGAACTGAAGGTTGTAGCACAGAGATTGCTCGAGAAATCTATTATTGGGTGAAGGGCGAAGTTACTTTCTTTCAGTCTCTGGGATTTGGGTTCGATTCAGACTGAAGAATGATAATGTCCCTCAGTCTCTCTCTCTCTCTCTCTCTCTCTGTCTCTCTCAGTGTGCTTGCTTTAACCGATGTGAAGAGAGCTTGTGCAGTCCAAAGCCATCGTGCCGTGGGTGCAATCTGCGGAGAGATGAATCACAATTGCCACGAAATTGGCAATCTTGCTCAGAGAGGCTGTAAGGATGGCTGGTGAGAGAGATGGAAAAGGAAATTCACTCTGGTGCAGTAAGAGGTGATCTTCTGACGCTGTTGGGGCAAGGTGGAAGGTGTTTTGTTCTGCATCAAGCCTTTGAGCCCAGCTCTGAAGCTTAGATTTTCTACTCGGCCGTATTTTATCACAGGTGGCGATCCATTTAAGATAAAACGGTTAAAATAAGACCGATTGGAAAATTCAGGCTTGGGCATCGAGGCTAAAGGGAAAAAACCCATTTATTTTCTAGCAGCGCTCACCCTATTAAGAAAATCATTCCACTGAATAAATATGTATACACATACTCGGGGGGTTTGAGCACATAGTGTAGGCTGACATTCTCCAGTGCACTGTCGGAGGTGCCGTCTTTCGGATGAGACGTTAAACCGAGGCCCCGTCTGCCCTCTCAGGTGGATGTAAAAGATCCCATGACACTATTTTGAGGAAGAGCAGAGGGAGTTATCCCCGGTGTCCTGGGCCAATATTTATCCCCTCAATCAACTTCACAAAAACAGATTATCTGGTCATTATCACATTGCTGTTTGTGGGAGTTTGCTGTGCGCAGATTCGTTACTGTGACCTACAACGGTGACCACACGTCAAAAAGTATTTCACTGGCTATAAAGCGCTTTGGTTGTTGAAGGCGCTGTATAAATGCAAGTCTTTGTTTCTTTTGATAGACACACGGTCCCACAGCGAGAAGTAACACGGCAATTGGAATGCAACCTCTGTTATCCACACGGTAAGATCGGAGTTTTCCGTCCTTTCACTAATGGTCTGAAAATTATGGGATGGCAGACGCAACACGGAACGCCCCAAGCTAACTATCTGTTTGCTTGGCTATCCGTCGGGATACTTGTAAGACGAAAGACATGAGTGAAAGATCAGCTGTGCACACGGATCACTGATGCTTCTGCTGTTGATGAGAAATGTACTGGTTTCCACTCCCTTGCCTCGGGTTTTGATGAACCAGTGTGTCCCCAAATTCTGCAACCTTTCAACCATCCATCAGATATCTAACTCTCCACAGTGCTGGAGGGTCCGCTGTATTTGGCCGTACATTTTTTGGACATTTTAATAAAATTGAACCGCTCCAATTTTCTCTCCTTGGATAAATATTTGAAAAAGAAAAATTTAAAAGGGTATGGGGAATGAACCCAAGCTGATAGTTCTTTCAGAGAGTCGCACAGACACAATGGGCCAAATGGCCTCGCTCTGTGACTATGATTCTTGTAAAGACATGAATCGTGCTGGGGTATATTTTCACAGGCACTTCCTTTAAAGGGGCCATACCTCATATATATATGAGCCTGGACAGCAGCAAGTGTTGTCAAGCATTTGAAGATTGGGGGGGGGGGGGGTGGGGGGTGGGGGCGGCCATCATAGCCAAGCATGATCCTTTCCTGTCCTTTCCCGATCTCCACACACATCAGCACTTTCCAGCAAGATTCATGGAATAACTATCAGCAGCATGCACTCTGGGGATTACACCCATCCCTAGGACAATGTTTTAGAGCTCAAAGGTATCGCCTCGAATGGCCACCCCTGCCGAGAGGAACTAACTTAGCATAGACCAGGGATCGAACGTGTTCTTAATAACGTAAAGGGAAGTGCATTTAAGCCGTCAGAGCGAAATAGTGGAGGGAGCGCTTCATCAGAGGTTTGCATGTATCCAGTTGATTGAACTGCATGTGATGTGTGAGAAAGACATCACTGGACTCTGACACCACCCACAGACAGAGCGAGGAGACTGAGATGGTCAACCTCTACGGAGCAAAGACAGCCTGCTATCCCAGGCTGAGAAAGAGAACATAAGAACAGGAGCAGGCCATTCAGCCCCTCGTGCCCATTCCGGCATTCAATGAGATCAAGGCTGATCTGCGACCTAGCTCCATATACCCGCCTTTGGCCGATATCCCTCAATACCTTTAGTTAACAAAAGGCTATAAATCTCCGATTTAAAATTAACAATTGATCTAGCATCAGTTGCCGTTTGCAGAAGAGCTCTCCAAACTTGTACCACCCTTTGTGTGTTGAAGTGTTTCCGAATTTCGCTCCTGAAAGGTCTGGCTCTAAGTTTTAAACATTTCCCCCTCATCCTAGACTCCCCCTCCCCAACCAATGGAAATAGTTTATCTCGATCTACCCTATCTGTTCCCCTTAACATCCTGAAAATTTTGATCAGATCACCAGAAAGTGGACCGAGTGAATACAATAATTACTTGTACATAACGACTCATCCCAGAAACTTCATTTAACAGCAGCAGAAAGGTTGAAGCAGGAAGAACTGTGAAAGAGATCGGAGATCAGAACAGGAACAACTGCTGCAAAGCTGGCCAAAGAGACATTTAAAAATCATCAGGCTTAGGAATGAATGCTTTATGTTGTTATAAATGCAGACTATAAATATACTCTCTGTGTAGTCACTGTATAGTTGCATAAGATGGAGACTTGTTTACCTGATGTACTATCAATAAGGTTTACACTGTGTATATACTATGCTGGCACCACTAGAGGGTGCAACTGGTGGAGACCGGGGTTTCCTGCCCTGTGGCAAGGGCTGTATAAAAGGGGAGCCACCATGCGGCTGCCTCACTCTGGAGTTACGAATAAAGGACTAAGGTCACTACAGTTTGAGTACAACACATTTTCTTGTGGAGTCATTCATAGGTACATTACAGACATAATATATGTAATATATATAGCTCCACCCAGTGGGCTACTATGGCAGTGCAGACATTGCTGTTTACAACAATAAAGAGGGAACAGGTCACCTGACTGGTTCCTAAAGTTATCAGCCATCTTAAAGCCTGTGTTTTTGTGAGGTCGTACTGAAAATATAACACTTTACAAAGTCAGTTAGTGCACAGATGCAGATTAGATAGACTTTCCGCTCATTTCCGCCAGTTACATCAGCGCAATCCGGGAGTAATCGACCGAACCAGGGTAAAAGATCGGGTAATTTTAAACGTAAGTTACACACAAAAACCACTTGCGCTTGGGTTTTTCATCATATTTACGCTGGTTTCAAAAAAGATTTGCACGGATCAGGCCCCGCCCACAAATGACGGATATACTTGCATTGGAGGCAGTTTAGAGAAGGTTCACAAGGTTGATTCCTGACATCAAGGGGTTGTCCGATGAGGAAAGGTTGAGCAGGTTGGGCATATACTCATTGGAGTTTAGAAGAATGAGAGGTGATCTTATTGAAACACATAAGATTCTGAGGGGGCTGGACAAGGTAGATGCAGAGAGGATGTTTCCCCACGTGGGGGAAATCTAGAACTAGGGGGCGCCCATTTAGGACACAGATGAGGAGGAATTTCTTCTCCCAGAGGGTTGTAATTCTGTGGAATTCTCTGGCCCAGAGAGCTGTGGAGGCTGGGTCATTGAATATATTTAAGGTGGAGATAGACAAATTTTTGAATGATAAGGGAGTTAAGGGTTATGGGGAATGGGCAGGGAAGTAGGATTGAGGCCAAGGTCAGATCAGCCGTGATCTTATTGAATGGTGGAGCAGGCCCGAGGGGCCAAATGGCCTAATCCTGCTCCAATTTCTTATGTTCTTAAAACAGGCCACGCGCCCAGGTTGATATCACGAGATTCTGTAGATTGTGCTGAATGGCTCTTCATTGTCTTAGGTGCAGAGACTAGGAGGCACGGGTTAAATGTTTTCCCAGATCAAAAAATATTTAATTTCCTAATAAACTGACCTGTGTACACCAATGAAATGAGTAAATGGTTGAGTAGTTTCTTTAAAGCCATTTTCAGTGATTTTAAATTGGGTTACTCTCAGGTGGAGGACTGGACACTCTTATTAAAAATGCTTATTTTTGGAGGTAAAACCATTTCCAGCTGTACAGGTTGAATCTCCCTTATCTGGTAACCTTGGGACCTGGCCTGTGGTGGATAAGAGGTTTTGCCGGACGAGGGGATGGTACAGGTACTGAGCAAGGGGATATCAGGGCTGGCTGGCTTGGGGCTGGGAGATCGTGGTGGTGGTGGTGGTGGTGGGGGGCAGGCATGTGGTGATGGATCGCGGGGTCAGGCCAGCGATTGCGGGAGTCGGCAGCGAGGAAGGACTTCAATTTGTTCATGTCGGAGCGGAGCAGCCAAGAATGGTGCCAGACGAGGGGTGGTGCCGGATAAGGGAGTCCCAGATAAGGGAGGTTCAATCTGTATTAATAAAACTGCACCAGGTTACCACTCACCCCACAATCCCCCGAGATATCTGCGCTCCTCTAATTCTGCCCTCTTAATCATCCCTGATTATAATCGCTCAGCCATTGGTGGCCGTGCCTTCTGTTGCCTAGGTCCCAAGCTCTGGAATTCTCAGCCTAAACCCCTCCGTCTCTCGACCTCTCTTTCAAGACGCTCCTTAAAACTTACCTCTTTGACCAAGCTTTTGGTCACCTGCGCTAATTTCTACTTATGCGGCTCAGTGTCAGAATTTTTTAATCTCATAATACTCCTGTGAAGCGCCTTGGGACGTTTCACTACGTTAAAGGCGCTATATAAATACAAGTTGTTGTTGTTCATGGAAAGAACAAAAACAAATCGATTATGTTCTATCACGCTGCCCAGTTGCGCTGGTCCTTTGAAGGTTTTCCATTTGTGATTATGCAAATTAATTTTATCGGAAACTTGAACTGCAACCTAACCAGCACAATTTCGAGCACATTTAATATCGCATGACTTTTAATATATTACAAATAGATTGTAAACCTACTAAATACTGACTGTAATGTATGACACTTATCCAAGGCAGTCTTTTCAGCCAGCGATTTTTTAAATAGCTGCATTAATGAGCGAATGAAAGGCAGACGCATGATTTGGTAATATTACTATTCCATTCCCTTATTGTATTGCTCTAGAATTACACTTTAGTGCATTGTGCCTCAATGCCACCTGGCTCTCCAGGGTCCATTTCATTAAAGCACTGACGAAAAATGAATAATAAAGGCACACAGATAAGGAAGCTGCCAGAAGTCAGGATGCAGGAAGCTAATTTATTTAAAACAGCACCGGATTCAAAGTAAACAGAGATTAACTGTACCATTTGAGCAGTCGAGCAGACAGTGCAGAAACTGTAAATACTCCATTCGTGACATCACTGGAGATTAGGACAGCTTCTGAAGATCAAAGGCTAAAGAATATTAAGAGTATTATGAACAGTCAGACAATTCCATAGATCATAGATTTTCAAATTGGGATTCATGGACCCTGAAGGGCGTGGGATCTGCAAATGGATCCCAGGGTCTCCCGAACATCGGACGGTTTTGGTCCATTTGTGGCAGGACATATACCATACCACACTGTGCCATACCACACCACGCTATACCATACCACACCACACCACACTATACCATACCATACCACACTGGACCATACCATACTGTGCCATACCTTACTGCACTTGCTATACCATAGGGGAATCAAGGGGTATGGTGAGAAAGCAGGAATGGGGTACTGAAGTTGCATGCTCAGCCATGAACTCATTGAATGGCGGTGCAGGCTAGAAGGGCCGAATGGCCTACTCCTGCACCTATTTTCTATGTTTCTATGTTTCTATACTGTGCCATACCATACTAAGGATAAGGGGTAAGCCTCTAAGGATAAGGGGTAAGCCATTTAGGACCGAGATGAGGAGAAACTTCTTCACCCAGAGAGTGGTGAAACTGTGGAATTCTCTACCACAGAAAGTTGTTGAGGCCAATTCACTAAATATATTCAAAAAGGAGTTAGATGTAGTCCTTACTACTAGGGGGATCAAGGGGTATGGCGAGAAAGCAGGAATGGGGTACTGAAGTTGCATGTTCAGCCATGAACTCATTGAATGGCGGTACAGGCTCGAAGGGCCAAATGGCCTACTCCTGCACCTATTTTCTATGTTTCTATGTCTATACTATGCTATACCATACCACACTGTGCCATTCCATACTGCACTGTGCTATACCATACTGTGCAATACCACACCACACTGTGCCATACCATACTGCACTGTGCCATACCATCCTACACTGTGCCATCCTACACTGTGCCATACCACATTGTGACATACCATACTATGCTATACCATACCATACCGTGCTATACCATACCACACTATACCATACCGTACACCATGAGCACAGCGCCTCAAGAATTCTGTATCCTATATTATATTTGCCTTACCGTAACTAGACACTCTAACTTCCGATTATAGTTCTACTACTGTTAATTCAAAGTCATTTGTCTAGTAATACAAATTAAAAATGAACAGGAGTAATTTGTCGACTAACACAATATAGCAAATACTTCACCGCACTTGAACAAAACCAGCTAACCCCACTGCACTGGGACAGCACATATTGGAAATATGATCATGACTGCTATAGCTGTGATTGGCTGGGGAATGTTCTCATTACACTTTAAATAAATAAGAGAAAATTCCAGTCACGGTGCTCTTCAGAAAATGAAGTTGAAGGAAAATGCCTCGTGTCCACCCTCCACAGGGGGTTTCGGGAGGCAGGATGAGTGAATTGGTTCAACGATCAAGTAATGAAAATAACTCTGAACAATGTCGGTGAGAACCCGATGAGTTGAGATTGAATCGATTTGGCCGGGAGATATACACTCTTCCACAAGTCGAAATAGATCGACAACACTACGGGGGGTGGGGTTCACCTGGTTTGCGGCTTCCATTAGCGCCTCCGGGGTGGGGGACGCCTGGGTTACGGACCAGGCGCAGCAAATTCACCAACGCCACTGACCTTCCCTGGCGGCTTTGCACGGAACATTTTTCAGCGCTCTGCCGCTGTCGTCCCCTCACTGCCTTTCGCGCACGAAGTGAAGTGATAGCGCTTGACTCAGGGCCCCACTTCCCTCTTGGAGCGCTAAAGCGAAAGTTCCCAGGAGCAAAAATTATTTCTCCGCCTGGTGATACTTTTGTGCTCCTTCAAAACTAATCGCCCCAGACGGGGTGCCATGCGATTTCTAGCCTTATGGCTTAGAAATTAGTCTCGGGCGGTGGCGCAAAGCAGGCGGTATGGGATTGGCCGCCCGTTATATGCAGCGCCTGATATTCAGTCCCATCGCAGTCAGTGAACAGAACGTCATGGCCAGTGATCCACGCAGAAATGATTTGCATCGCCCAGAATTGGTACGCTCAGATCTCGTGGCACATTCCTGCACGTGCTCAACCCGAAAGGCTCCAGGTGTTGAATGTCCTGAAAACAAACTCCCCTTGAAAGTCATCGACCTGGGAGTCAAAGATTTGAACACCTGGTCCCTCGGACTCAAAGTCATGGCTCAGAAGGACGGCATTCAAGAATCCTTAGGCATCAGTTGCCAATCAACACCTTCCCCAACACTGGAGCTATGATAAAAGGACGCTTGCGTACAAGATGCCGGAGTTATTTGGTGTAACTAGCAAACGGCTTCAGTTCTCAGACAAGTTAAATTTTATCCTGACACAATATTCTCCTCTTGGAACCATAAGATCAGTTTCGGAAATTACTGCTTTAGGAGGTAATGATTGAGGAAAGCACTTCTGCAAATCACATCCTGAAACACAGGACATTTCAGAGCTGTCATTACATGTATAGGAAAGATCCTGCACAGTAATTATAGCTGCTGACTGCGGCTCTTGAAAGTAGAGTATTCAATGTTCGCAAGCCAGATTCGAGCTATCAAACACGATGTCACACTCGAAATGGCACTCGCAAGGGAATCATAAAAATAAAAAGTGTCAAGTGTCTGAAATAAACAGATCTTTTTCTCCCTATTGAAAATAAATGGTGGAAAAAAAATGATTTTAATTACCTCAATATTTTTACTAGGGGCTTACAGGGGTTGAACACTGAGGCAATTTGACAAAACGGTGGGTCGACTACTTAACCTCAGCAAATTACATCACCTCACACTGCTTCAATAGCCCTACATTTACTGGGTGAGCAAAATGAGCTGAGATAGTGCTGAAGGGCAAGGGACGTTTACCCAAAGACAACGGCGTGTATTGTGGGGGGAGGCAGCAATTTATGACATTTGACAATTGGGCCTTTAGAAATAATCTTGTGACTGGAGAATGGATATTGCAAGGAACTAGTTTTTATTGTATTGACCGCATTGGCTCATGGAGGTTGGGGCCGTGAAGACTGAAAACGAATTGGCCGATGTACTTTTGTGAAAAACGCTTTCCCGTGACGAAGGGGCTGCAATTGCCCCTTTCTATAAGGCCCTGAAAGCGGTGGTCATGGGTCGGTGCGGAATGGCCACCAAGTCTCCGTGGAAGGGCTGCCATTTTATAAATTGCCCTTCCTCAGGTTTGGAGCGGTGCAGGGGACCACTCTGCCCGTTTTGCCACCGCGGCATGCACACGTCGACCCTTTACCGACTGGTGGTGAACTGGGCCTGTATTCACTGGAGTTCAGAAGGATGAGAGGGGATCTCATAGAAACATATAAAATTCTGATGGGATTGGACAGGTTAGATGCAGGAAGAATGTTCCCGATGTTGGGCAAGCCCAGAACCAGGGGTCACAGTCTAAGGATAAGGGGTAAGCTATTTAGGACCGAGATGAGGAGAAACTTCTTCACCCAGAGAGTGGTGAACCTGTGGAATTCTCTACCGCAGAGAGTTGTTGAGGCCAGTTCGTTAGATATATTCAAGAGGCAGTTAGATTTGGCGACCGACGGCTAAAGGGATCAAGGGGTATGGAGAGAAAGCAGGAAAGGGGTACTGAGGTGAATGATCAGCCATGATCTTATTGAGTGCTGGTGCAGGTTCTATGTTTCTATGTTTCCCGAAATTGCTCCTTTCGAACATTGCCCCGCCGCCGGTCGGTGCCACTGTCAGCTTTTGCTGTCGGTGCCCTTTCTGTGGCTGGGTGGCACAGCCGGCCTTAAAGGGGAGGCGGCTCTGCCGGCGACGCCATGATATTTTTTTTTTGTCGGCCGACTGCCAGGCCGGGACGACAATTATGGCCGCGGGTTCGGCCGTGCCGCCAACAGGCAGCCTGGCGCCCTCTCTTGGGTATCAGGCCGCTGGCCCGGTCCAAACCCTACCTGGTGGCCCAGTGGGCGCCACAAGAGCGGCTGCAGAGTTCACAGCAGAGTTCACGTTGTGACGCATCAGCGCAACACGGTCAGTGCGGAGCGGAGAGTCACGTCTTGCTTCCGCCCCATCAACACTTCCGATACCGCCCCGCGGAGACCATTCCCACCTCCGATACCACCCCGCGGAGACCATTCCCGCCTCCGATACCACCCCGCGGAGACCATTCCCACCTCCGATACCACCCCGCGGAGGCCATTTTCACCTCCGATACCGCCCCGCGGAGGCCATTCCCGCCTCCGATACCACCCCGCGGAGACCATTCCCACCTCCGATACCACCCCGCGGAGGCCATTTTCACCTCCGATACCACCCCGCGGACACCATTCCCACCTCCGATACCACCCCGCGGAGGCCACTCCCACCTCCGATACCACCCCGCGGAGACCATTCCCACCTCCGATACCACCCCGCGGAGGCCATTCCCGCCTCCGATACCACCCCGCGGACACCATTCCCACCTCCGATACCACCCCACGGAGACCATTCCTGCCTCCGATACCGCCCCGCGGAGACCATTCCCACCTCCGATACCACCCCGCGGAGACCATTCCCACCTCCGATACCACCCCGCGGAGACCATTCCCGCCTCCGATACCGCCCCGCGGAGACCATTCCCACCTCCGATACCACCCCGCGGAGACCATTCCTGCCTCCGATACCACCCCGCGGAGGCCATTCCTGCCTCCGATACCGCCCCGCAACTGTTTCTCTTTCTACGGGCCCAATTCAGCAAGATTTCGCAGTTCACCTCGCCGGCCACTAAATCTTCACTTAATTCAACCGAGCGCAGGGCAGTTTAGCCCCCCTGGACTGGTGAGTTTTGATGATTCGGTGTGTGTCAATTCATAGACTGAAGTTCACCTTCCCCAGAGGTGTACGTTTTGGACCTTTGTGGGAAATTTAGAGGCGAGGGTGAACAATGCGGGGGAAATTTTAGAACATTTACTCCACGCGCACTCGCCTCTGAGTCAGGAGGTTGCAGGTTCAAATCCCACTCCGGGGACTTGAGCACAAAATCCAGGCCGGCACTCCAGCGCAGTGCTGAGGGAGCACTCCACTGTCGGAGGTGCCGTCTTTCAGATGAGATGCCCCCCCCCCCCTCTGCCCTCTCAGGTGGATTGCTGTTTGTGGGAGCTTGCTGTGCGCAAAGTGTCCGCCAATTAGGACAGTTACTACCCTTCAAAAGTGCTTTAGGATATTCAGAGGTCGTGAAAGGTACGCTACAAATACAAGTCTTTCCTTTCTTTATAAATTAAACATGACGATTTGTCCTCTGTGAGGTCCTTCGCATAAACCACCTTAACAGATGGCACGACTCAAGATACATCACTGCAGTTGATGAGGGAGAATTCAAATGTTATTTTTTGTTATCACCTAAAGATGACGTCCCTGAACTTTTGAAAGTTTATTTCACAGGAAAAGAAAGTGACAGAAGTCAACGCCTTGACCTTCTCCACGAGTCCCACTTCCGACGAGTCCAGTCACTGTGTATCCTGGATTTTAAATTGATTTAATGGAACTAAACCACAACCGAATCAGAGCATCAGTTCCCAGAATCCAAATGCGTAGGCTGATGTCTGCGGCAAGGTCGATCTCAGACCTGTTTGACGAGTCCACCACCAACTCGGCCGTCAAAAATATCCAATCAAGGACAGCAATGTGCTTTGTCCTGGATGGTGTCGAGCTTTTTGCGTGTTGTTGGAGCTGCGCTCATCCAGGCAAGTCCTGACTTGTGCCTTGTGGATGGTGGAAAGGCTTTGCGGACTCCTGCTGGTAGGTGATTGAGGTGGGCTAAGCGCAGTCCATTGCGATTGGAGGATGGCTCGCCAAGGACCGTCTCAGAGATAAACATATAAAGGGGGTTGTGGATGTACTAAAGCCTGGAAAATTAGTGGTCGAATAACTGGCCACAACACTTGTTTTATTTTTAAACTGAAATCATATAATCTACATGTAACAAGTTTAGAATTTAAGAATAAAATTATAACTCTCTAAGAGCCATACAAGGCACGACGGTCCCAGGTTGATGATCGCTAGGCTGTTCTGTATGAACTGTGGCAACAAGAGCGGGTCAGAGGCTGGGTATTCTGCAGTGAGTGTCTCATCTCCTGACTCCCCAAAACCTTTCCACCATCCACAAGGCGCAAGTCAGGAGTGTGGTGGAATACTCTCCGCTTGCCTGGATAAGTGTAGCTCCAACAACACTCGAGAAGCTCGACACCATCCAGGACCAAGCAGCCCGCTTGATTGGCACCCCATCCACCACCTTCAACATTCACTCCCTCCATCACCGGCACACCGTGGCTGCAGTGCGTGCTAGCTACAAGATGCACTGCAGCAACTCGCCAAGGCTTCTTCGACAGCACCTCCCAAACTCAAGATCTCTACCACTTAGAAGGACAAGGGCAGCAGGCGCATTGGAACACCACCATCTCCATGTTCCCCATAAGTCACACATCATCCTGACTTGGAAATATATCGCTGTTTATTCATCGTCGCTGGGTCAAAATCCTGGAACTCCCTCCCTGACAGCACTGTGGGAGCGCCTTCACCACACGGACTGCAGCGGTTCAAGAAGACGGCTCACCACCACCTTCTCGAGGGCAATTAGGGATGGGCAATAAATGCTGGTCTTGCCAGCAATGCCCACATCCCAGGAATGAATTTAGGTGTCAGCTGTGGCTCAGTGGGTAGACTCTCGCCTCGGAGTCAGAAGGTTGTGGGTTCAAGTCCCACGCTAGGGACTTGGGCACATAAATCTAGGCCGACACTCCCAGTGCAGTGCTGAGGGAGTGCTGCATTGTCAGAGGTGCCGTCTTTCAGATGAGACGTTAACCCAAGGCCCCGTCTGCTCTCAGGTGAACGTAAAACATCCCACGGCGCTATTTTAAGCAGGGGAAATTATCTCTGGTGCTCTGGCCAATATTTATCCCTCAATCAATATAACAAAAACAGATTCTCTGATCATAATAACGTTGCTGTTTGTGGGAACTTGCTGTGTGCAAATTGGCTGCCGCGTTTCCCACATTACAACAGTGACTACACTCCAAAAGTACTTCATTGGCTGTAAAGTGCTTTGAGACGTCCGGTGGTCATGAAAGGTGCTATATAAATCCAAATCTTTCTTTCTTTAAAAAAAACGGTTGGCCTCAGTCTTCCAAGGTCAGAGTGGAAAAAACGAGCCAAGTTGCCTACTCCTGACTGTTTACCCTGTTGGACAGTTTGTGGGGTGAACCTCAGGAAAGGATTAGGCTCAACATATGGGAAAATACATTGTGTGGTGTGGTACTGAGTCATAAAGGCCAGGAAGGCCCCAGGTTCAATGCCTGGTTTGTCCAAAGTTGGCTGGTTCCAGCCAAGGGAGAAGTGAAGACTCTACAAAAAGGCTCAGTGCTGCTGGGCTGGGAAATCGCAATATCGGCCCGGATTCCTGCCCCTGATCACCATCCACTGATATCTGCTTGAAAAGCAAATGCATTGACACCCGGCGAGAACACAATTGGAATGGACTGCACTGATCCCATGCTGGAATAGCCTCTCAATTCTCGATCTGATCAACATCACGAGGTGGAGCATGCCTATCGTTATAATCTACCAAAATTCTCTGGACTCTGGGGAGGTACCAGCAGATTGGAAAGCAACTAATGTAACGCCTCTGTTTAAAAAAGGGGGCAGACCAAAGGCAGGTAACTAGGCCGGTTAGTTTAACATCTGTAGTGGGGAAAATGCATGAAGCTATCATTAAGGAAGAAATAGCGGGACATCTAGATAGGAATAGTGCAATCAAGCAGACGCAACATGGATTCATGAAGGGGAAATCATGTTTAACTAATTTACTGGAATTCTTTGAGGATATAACGAGCATGGTGGATGGAGGTGTACCGATGGAGGTGGTGTATTTAGATTTCCAAAAGGCATTCGATAAGGTGCCACACAAAAGGTTACTGCAGAAGATAAAGGTACGCGGAGTCAGAGGAAATGTATTAGCATGGATCGAGAATTGGCTGGCTAACAGAAAGCAGAGAGTCGGGATAAATGGGTCCTTTTCAGGTTGGAAATCGGTGGTTAGTGGTGTGCCACAGGGATCAGTGCTGGGACCACAACTGTTTACAATATATATAGATGACCTGGAAGAGGGGACAGAGTGTAGTGCAACAAAATTTGCAGATGACACAAAGATTAGTGGGAAAGCGGGTTGTGTAGAGGACACAGAGAGACTGCAAAGAGATTTAGATAGGTTAAGCGAATGGGCTAAGGTTTGGCAAATGGAATACAATGTCGGAAAATGTGAGGTCATCCACCTTGGAAAAAAAAACAGTAAAAGGGAATATTATTTGAATGGGGAGAAATTACAACATGCTGCGGTGCAGAGGGACCTGAGGGTCCTTGAGCATGGATCCCAAAAAGTTAGTTTGCAGGTGCAGCAGGTAATCAGGAAGGCGAATGGAATGTTGGCCTTCATTGCGAGAGGGATGGAGTACAAAAGCAGGGAGGTCCTGCTGCAACTGTACAGGGTATTGGTGAGGCCGCACCTGGAGTACTGCGTGCAGTTTTGGTCACCTTACTTAAGGAAGGATATACTAGCCTTGGAGGGGGTACAGAGACGATTCACTAGGCTGATTCCGGAGATGAGGGGGTTACCTTATGATGATAGATTGAGTAGACTGGGTCTTTACTCGTTGGGAGTTCAGAAGGATGAGGGGTGATCTTATAGAAACATTTAAAATAATGAAAGGGATAGACAAGATAGAGGCAGAGAGGTTGTTTCCACTGGGTGGGGAGACTAGAACTAGGGGGCACAGCCTCAAAATACGGGGGAGCCAATTTAAAACCGAGTTGAGAAGGAATTTCTTCTCCCAGAGGGTTGTGAATCTGTGGAATTCTCTGCCCAAGGAAGCAGTTGAGGCTAGCTCATTGATTGTATTCAAGTCACAGATAGATAGATTTTTAACCAATAAGGGAATTAAGGGTTATGGGGAGCGGGCGGGTAAGTGGAGCTGAGTCCACGGCCAGATCAGCCATGATCTTGTTGAATGGCGGAGCAGGCTCGAGGGGCTAGATGGCCTACTCCTGTTCCTAATTCTTATGTTCTTATGTACTCCTCTTCCCATCTAAAACACCAACAATAGTGTGTTAAAATAAACAGGCTACTGTCAGTGTTCATTATTTAAAAAAAAAAAATTCTCGGGATGAGGCCGTTGCTGGTGAGGCCGGCATTTATTGACCATCCCTAGCTGGTCTTGAGAAGGTGGGGGTGGGCCTTCTTCTTGAACCACTGCTGTCCGTGTGGTGAAGGTGCTCCCAGGTTAGAGAGGGAGTTCCAGGACTTTGACCCAGCAACAGTGAAGGAACAGTGATCTACGTGCAAGTCAGGGAGGCTTTAAAGGAGGAGAGCAAAATAGAGTGAAGGGGTGCTGGTGGTTTGGTGGGGGAGCGGGGAATTCATAAGAGAAGTTTTCAATACTTAGAATACAAAATAGTTACTAGGCAAAAATATATAACCTTCCAATAAATATTTCTTCCTCTTAGACAGTCCCATGGAGTCGAGGGGGACTTGCTTCCACAGCAATAGGAGTTCTCAGATGACTGATGAGTCCAATGCGGGATCTACAGACTCTGTCACAGGTGGGGCAGATGGTGGTTGGAGGGACGGGTGGGTGGGGGGGCTTGATTTGCCTTGCACTCCCTCCGCTGTTTGTACTTGGCTTCCGCGTGCTCCCGGCGAAGAGACTCAAAGTATTCGGCGCCTTCACGAACGCTTCTCCTCCACTCTGAGCGGTCTTGGGCCAGGGATTCCCAAGAGTGGGTGAGGGTGTTACATTTTTTTCCAAGGAGGACGTCCTTGAAGCGTTTTTTGTGCCCCCCTGGAAGTCGCTTGCCGTGACGGAGCTCGGAGTAGAGTGCTTGTTTCGGGAGTCTTGTATCGGGCATGTGGACAATGTGGCCTGCCCATCGGAGCCGATTGAGTGTGGTTGATGCTTCGATGCCGGGGATGTTGGCCTGAGAGAGAACACGGACATCGGTGCACCTATCCTACCAATGGATTTGCAGAATTTTGCAGAGGCAGCATTGGTGGTACTTCTCCAGTGCCTTGAGACGGCAGTCGGCGTGGGGCGGGAGCAGCGTCGAGAGGCCTATAAAGGCCCAGCGTGAGGTCGAGAGGCGATGAGAGGCGGGAGCAGCGCCGAGAGGCCTGTAAAGGCCCAGCAGGAGGTCGAGAGGCGACAAGAGGCGGGACCAGCGCCGAGAGGCCTATAAAGGCCCAGCAGGAGGTCGAGAAGCAGCGAGAGGCGGGAGCAGCGTCGAGAGGCCTGTAACGTCCCAGCGGGAGGTCGAGAAGCAGCGAGAGGCGGGAGCAGCGTCGAGAGGCCTGTAACGGCCCAGCGGGAGGTCGAGAGGCGACGAGAGGCCTGTAACGGCCCAGCGGGAGGTCGAGAAGCAGCGAGAGGTGGGAGCAGCGTCGAGAGGCCTATAAAGGCCCAGCGGGAGGTCGAGAAGCGGCGAGAGGCGGGAGCAGCGTCGAGAGGCCTGTAACGGCCCAGCGGGAGGTCGAGAAGCAGCGAGAGGCGGGAGCAGCGTCGAGAGGCCTGTAACGGCCCAGTGGGAGGTCGAGAGGCAACGAGAGGCGGGAGCAGCGTCGAGAGGCCTATAAAGGCCCAGCGGGAGGTCGAGAAGCAGCGAGAGGCGGGAGCAGCGTCGAGAGGCCTATAAAGGCCTACCAGTACAGCTGCAGCTGGGTGAGAAGGCAAAAAAGAAGTAGAAAGAAATTGAAAGGTGACGTCACAGCCAAGGAGGTAAGTGATTGGCTGGTGATTTATTTTATTTTTCCTTTTCTATATCAGTAAGTAACCTTCAGCATTGTTGTTGCCAAATTAAGTTAATCTAGGGGTTAAGTCATGGCAGGACAGCTCGGACACATGTTATGCTCCTCCTGTACTATGTGGGAAGTCAGGGACGCTTCCGGTGTCCCTGACGACTACATGTGCGGGAACTGTATCTGCCTGCAGCTCCTGACAGACCGCATTGCGGCACTGGAGCTGCGGGTGAATTCACTCTGGAGCATCCACGATGCTGAGAATGATGTGAATAGCACGGTTAGTGAGTTGGTCTCACCGCAGATAAAGGGTACACAGCCAGATAGTAAATGTATGACCAGCAGGAAGAGCAGTGCAAGGAAGGTAGTGCAGGGGTCCCCTGCGGTCATCCCCTCCAAAACAGATACACCGCTTTGAGTACTGTTGAGGGGGATGACTCATCAGGAGGGAGCAGCAGCAGCCAAGTTCATGGCACCGTGGCTGGCTCTGCTGCACAGGAGGGCAGAAAAAAGAGTGGGAGAGCTATAGTGATAGGGGATTCAATGGTAAGGGGAATAGATAGGTGTTTCTGCGGCCGCAACCGAGATTCCAGGATGGTATGTTGTCTCCCTGGTGCAAGGGTCAAGGATGTCTCGGAGTGGATGCAGGACATTCTGAAAAGGGAAGGTGAACAGCCAGTTGTCGTGGTGCATATAGGTACCAACGATATAGGTAAAAAACAGGATGAGGTCCGACGAGACGAATTTAGGGAGCTAGGAGCTAAATTAAAAAGTAGGACTTCAAAAGTAGTAATCTCAGGATTGCTACCAGTGTCACGTGCTAGTCAGAGTAGGAATCGCAGGATAGCTCAGATGAATACGTGGCTTGAGGAGTGGTGCAGAAGGGAGGGATCCATATTCCTGGGACATTGGAACCGGTTCTGGGGGAGGTGGGACCAGTACAAACCGGACGGTCTGCACCTGGGCAGGACCAGAACCAATGTCCTAGGGGGAGTGTTTGCTAGTGCTGTTGGGGAGGAATTAAACTAATATGGCAGGGGGATGGGAACCTATGCAGGGAGACAGAGGGAAATAAAATGGAGGCAGAAGCAAAAGATAGAAAGGAGAATAGTAAAAGTGGAGGGCAGAGAAACCCAAGGCAAAAAACAAAAAGGGCCACATTACAACAAAATTCTAAAGGGGCAAAGTGTGTTAAAAAGACAAGCCTGAAGGCTCTGTGCCTCAATGCGAGGAGTTGGGGAGGAATTAAACTAATATGGCAGGGGGATGGGAACCAATGCAGGGAGACAGAGGGAAACAAAAAGGAGGCAAAAGCAAAAGACAGAAAGGAGATGAGGAAAAGTGGAGGGCAGAGAAACCCAAGGTAAAGAACAAAAAGGGCCACTGTACAGCAAAATTCTAAAAGGACAAAGGGTGTTAAAAAAACAAGCCTGAAGGCTTTGTGTCTTAATGCAAGGAGTATCCGCAATAAGGTGGATGAATTAACTGTGCAAATAGATGTTAACAAATATGATGTGATTGGGATTACGGAGACGTGGCTCCAGGATGATCAGGGCTGGGAACTCAACATCCAGGGGTATTCAACATTCAGGAAAGATAGAATAAAAGGAAAAGGAGGTGGGGTAGCATTGCTGGTTGAGGAGCAAATTAAGGCAATAGTTCGGAAGGACATTAGCTTGGATGATGTGGAATCTATCTGGGTAGAGCTGCAGAATACCAAAGGGCAAAAAACGTTAGTGGGAGTTGTGTACAGACCTCCAAACAGTAGTAGTGATGTTGGGGAGGGCATCAAACATGAAATTAGGGGTGCGTGCAATAAAGGTGCAGCAGTTATAATGGGTGACTTTAATATGCACATAGATTGGGTTAACCAAACTGGAAGCAATACGGTGGAGGAGGATTTCCTGGAGTGCATAAGGGATGGTTTTTTAGACCAATATGTTGAGGAACCAACTAGGGGGGAAGCCATCTTAGACTGGGTGTTGTGTAATGAGAGAGGATTAATTAGCAATCTCGTTGTGCGAGGCCCCTTGGGGAAGAGTGACCATAATATGGTGGAATTCTGCATTAGGATGGAGAATGAAACAGTTAATTCAGAGACCATGGTCCAGAACTTAAAGAAGGGTAACTTTGAAGGTATGAGGCGTGAATTGGCTAGGATAGATTGGCGAATGATACTTAAGGGGTTGACTGTGGATGGGCAGTGGCAGACATTTAGAGACCGCATGGATGAACTACAACAATTGTACATTCCTGTCTGGCGTAAAAATAAAAAAGGGAAGGTGGCTCAACCGTGGCTATCAAGGGAAATCAGGGATAGCATTAAAGCCAAGGAGGTGGCATACAAATTGGCCAGAAATAGCAGCGAACCCGGGGACTGGGAGAAATTTAGAACTCAGCAGAGGAGGACAAAGGGTTTGATTAGGGCAGGGAAAATGGAGTACGAGAAGAAGCTTGCAGGGAACATTAAGACGGATTGCAAAAGTTTCTATAGATATGTAAAGAGAAAAAGGTTAATAAAGACAAACGTAGGTCCCCTGCAGTCAGAATCAGGGGAAGTCATAACGGGGAACAAAGAAATTGCGGACCAATTGAATAAGTACTTTGGTTCGGTATTCACTGAGGAGGACACAAACAACCTTCCGGATATAAAAGGGGTCGGAGGGTCTAGTAAGGAGGAGGAACTGAGGGAAATCCTTATTAGTCGGGAAATTGTGTTGGGGAAATTGATGGGATTGAAGGCCGATAAATCCCCAGGGCCTGATGGACTGCATCCCAGAGTACTTAAGGAGGTGGCCTTGGAAATAGTGGATGCATTGACAGTCATTTTCCAACATTCCATTGACTCTGGATCAGTTCCTATGGAGTGGAGGGTAGCCAATGTAACCCCACTTTTTAAAAAAGGAGGGAGAGAGAAAACAGGGAAGGTGGCTCAACCGTGGCTGACATCGGTAGCGGGTAAAATGATGGAATCAATTATTAAGGATGTCATAGCAGTGCATTTGGAAAGAGGTAATATGATAGATCCAAGTCAGCATGGATTTGTGAAAGGGAAATCATGCTTGACAAATCTTCTGGAATTTTTTGAGGATGTTTCCAGTAGAGTGGACAAGGGAGAACCAGTTGATGTGGTATATTTGGACTTTCAGAAGGCTTTCGACAAGGTCCCACACAAGAGATTAATGTGCAAAGTTAAAGCACATGGGATTGGGGGTAGTGTGCTGACATGGATTGAGAACTGGTTGTCAGACAGGAAGCAAAGAGTAGGAGTAAATGGGTACTTTTCAGAATGGCAGGCAGTGACTAGTGGGGTACTGCAAGGTTCTGTGCTGGGGCCCCAGCTGTTTACACTGTACATTAATGATTTAGACGAGGGGATTAAATGTAGTATCTCCAAATTTGCGATGACACTAAGTTGGGTGGCAGTGTGAGCTGCGAGGAGGATGCTTTGAGGCTACAGAGCGACTTGGATAGGTTAGGTGAGTGGGCAAATGCATGGCAGATAAAGTATAATGTGGATAAATGTGAGGTTATCCACTTTGGTGGTAAAAACAGAGAGACAGACTATTATCTGAATGGTGACAGATTAGGAAAAGGGGAGGTGCAAAGAGACCTGGGTGTCATGGTACATCAGTCATTGAAGGTTGGCATGCAGGTACAGCAGGCGGTTAAGAAAGCAAATGGCATGTTGGCCTTCATAGCGAGGGGATTTGAGTACAGGGGCAGGGAGGTGTTGCTACAATTGTACAGGGCCTTGGTGAGGCCACACCTGGAGTATTGTGTACAGTTTTGGTCTCCTAACCTGAGGAAGGACATTCTTGCTATTGAGGGAGTGCAGCGAAGGTTCACCAGACTGATTCCCGGGATGGCGGGACTGACCTATCAAGAAAGACTGGATCAACTAGGCTTGTATTCACTGGAGTTCAGAAGAATGAGAGGGGACCTCATAGAAACGTTTAAAATTCTGACGGGGTTAGACAGGTTAGATGCAGGAAGAATGTTCCCAATGTTGGGGAAGTCCAGAACCAGGGGACACAGTCTAAGGATAAGGGGGAAGCCATTTAGGACTGAGATGAGGAGGAATTTCTTCACCCAGAGAGTGGTGAACCTGTGGAATTCTCTACCACAGAAAGTTGTTGAGGCCAATTCACTAAATATATTCAAAAAAGAGTTAGATGAAGTCCTTACTACTAGGGGAATCAAGGGGTATGGTGAGAAAGCAGGAATGGGGTACTGAAGTTGCATGTTCAGCCATGAACTCATTGAATGGCGGTGCAGGCTAGAAGGGCCGAATGGCCTACTCCTGAACCTATTTTCTATGTTTCTATGTATTCGGAATAAGGTGGACGAATTAGCTGCGCAGACAGCAGTTAATGGATATGATGTAATTGGCATCATGGAGACATGGCTCCAGGGTGACCAAGGCTGGGAACTCAACATCCAGGGGTATTCAACATTTAGGAAGGATAGGCAGAAAGGAAAAGGAGGCGGGGTGGCGTTGCTGGTTAAAGAGGAAATTAATGCAATAGTAAGGAAGGATATTAGCCTGGATAATGTGGAATCGGTATGGGTGGAGCTGCGGAATTCCTAAGGGCAGAAAACGTTAGTGGGAATTGTGTACAGACCACCAAACAGTAGTAGTGAGGTTGGGGACAGCATCAAACAAGAAATAAGGGATGTGTGCAATAAAGGTACAGCAGTTATCATGGGCGACTTTACTCTACTTATTGATTGGGCAAACTAAACTGGTAGCAATGCGGTGGAAGAGGATTTCCTGGAGTGTATTAGGGATGGTTTTCGAGACCAATATGTCGAGGAACCAACTAGAGAGCAGGCCATCCTAGACTGGGTGATGTGTAATGAGAAGGGACTAATTAGCAATCTTGTTGTGCAAGGCCCTTTGGGGAAGAGTGACCATAATATGATAGAATTCTTTATTAAGATGGAGAGTGACACAGTTAATTCAGAGACTAGGGTCCTGAACTTAAGAAAAGGTAACTTTGACGGTATGAGGCGTGAATTGGCTAGAATAGACTGGCAAAGGATACTTAAAGGGTTGACAGTGGATAAGCAATGTCAAACATTTAAAGATCACAAGGATGAACTTCAACAATTGTACATCCCTGTCTGGAGTAAAAATAAAATGGGGAAGGTGGCTCAACAATGGCTAACAAGGGAAATTAAGGATAGTGTTAAAGCCAAGGAAGAGGCATATAAATTGGCTAGAAAAAGCAACAAACCTGAGGACTGGGAGAAATTTAGAATTCAACAGAGGAGGACTAAGGGTTTAATTAAGAGGGGAAAAACAGAGTACGAGAGGAAGCTTGCAGGGAACATAAAAACGGACTGCAAAAGCTTCTATAAATATGTGAAGAGAAAAAGATTAGTGAAGGCAAACGTAGGTCCCTTGCAGTCGGATTCAGGTGAATTTATAATGGGGAACAAAGAAATGGCAGACCAATTGAACCAATACTTCGGTTCTGTCTTCACGAAGGAAGACACAAATAATCTTCCGAATGTACTAGGGGACAGTGGGTCTCGTGAGAAGGAGGAACTGAAGGATATCCTTATTAGGCGGGAAATTGTGTTGGGGAAATTGATGGGATTGAAGGATGATAAATCCACGGGGCCTGATAGTCTGCATCCCAGAGTACTTAAGGAAGTGGCCCTAGAAATAATGGATACATTGTGATCATTTTCCGACAATCTATCGACTCTGGATGAGTTCCTATGGACTGGAGGGTAGCTAATGTAACTCCACTTTTTAAAAAAGGAGGGAGAGAGAAAACGGGTAATTATAGACCGGTTTGCCTGATGTTGGAATCAATCATTAAGGATGAACTAGCAGCGCATTTGGAAAGCAGTGACAGGATCGGACCAAGTCAGCATGGATTTATGAAAGGGAAATCATGCTTGACGAAGCTTCTGGAATTTTTTGAGGATGTAACTGGCAGAATGGACAAGGGAGAACCAGTAGATGTGGTGTATTTGGACTTTCAAAAGGCTTTTGACAAGGTCCCGCACAAGAGATTGGTGTGCAAAATCAAAGCGCATGGTATTGGGGGTAATGTACTGACGTGGATAGAGAACTGGTTGGCAGACAGGAAGCAGAGAGTTGGGATAAACGGGTCCTTTTCAGAATGGCAGGCAGTGACTAGAGGAGTGCCGCAGGGCTCAGTGCTGGGACCCCAGCTCTTTACAATATACATTAACGATTTAGATGAAGGAATTGAATGTAATATCTCCAAGTTTGCAGATGATACTAAACGGTGGCGGTGAGAGCTGTGAGGAAGATGCTGAGAGGCTGCAGGGTGACTTGGACAGGTTAGGTGAGTGGGCAAATGCATGGCAGATGCCGTATAATGTGGATAAATGAGGTTATCCACTTTGGTGGCAAAAACATGACGGCAGAATATCTGAATGGCGGCAGATTTGGAAAAGGGGAGGTGCAACGAGACCTGGTTGTCATGGTTCATCAGTCATTGAAGGTTGGCATGCAGGTACAACAGGCAGTGAAGAAGGCAAATGGTATGTTGGCCTTCAGAGCTAGGGGATTTGAGTATAGGAGCAGGGAGGTCTTACTGCAGTTGTACAGGGCCTTAGTGAGGCCTCACCTGGAATAGTATGTTCAGTATTGGTCTCCTAATCTGAGGAAGGATGTTCTTGCTATTGAGCGAGTGCAGCGAAGGTTCACCAGACTGATTCCAGGGATGGCTGGACTGTCATATGAGGAGAGACTGGATCAACTGGGCCTTTATTCACTGGAGTTTAGAAGGATGAGCGGAGATCTCATAGAATCGTATAAGATTCTAACAGGACTGGACAGGTTAGATGCGGGAAGAATGTTCCCGATGTTGGGGAAATTCAGAACCAGGGGACATAGTCTTAGGATAAGGGGTAGGTGATTTAGGACTGAGATGAGGAGAAACTTCTTTACTCAGAGAGTTGTTAACCTGTGGAATTCCCTGCCGCAGAGAGTTGTTGATGCCAATTCATTGGCTATATTCAAGAGGGAGTTAGATATGGCCCTTATGGCTAAGGGGATCAAGGGGTATGGAGAGAAAGCAGGAAAGGGGTACTGAGGGAATGATCAGCCATGATCTTATTGAATGGTGGTGCAGGCTCGAAGGGCCGAATGGCCTACTCCTGCACCTATTTTCTATGTGCCTACTGTACATAGTCCATGTCTCTGAAGCATATAGGAGGGTGAGTATCACTGCTGCTCTGTAGACCATGAGCTTGGTGCCGGGTTTGAGGTGCTGGTCGTCAAGCACTCTTTTGCTCAAACGCCCAAAGGCTGCGCTCACACTGAAGGCGGTGTTGGATTTTTGCAATTAACGGCTCAGTTGGCCAAATGTTTTCGGAAGCAGAGTGGAGTTCAGGAGTAGGTATCAGCGGGCAAGAGGAGGTCACCTTTATTCTGACTCGTGCCTGTTGAGACCTTTCCTCATGTGTTGTTTTAACTGATGGATTTGCAAAACGTGCAGTTTCACTTAGTGGAGCGTTCTCGGTTGCTCGAACTGCCTGGTGCTTGAGGTCTCGTTACACAATCTGCCAGATGGTGGTCTTATCAATCTTTCATTTATTAACAACAGGATTCAGGCACTTTAAAAGCTTGTTATTGCTTCAGGCAACCACTCCCTAGTAGTCATTATCAAACAATGCCTCATCTCTGAACCATATTTGGAGTGGAAAAAATAGCCGTGAGAGTTGATTATTTATTTGGTGCTATCCAGATCATGCTAATTAGGAAGCAATCCAAGCCATTAATACACTGCCCACTTGGAGCAGATTTATTGGGCCAGATCTTACTGGATAGATAATGATGTGTTACCGATGTACGTTGTTACTAATGTGCAAATTAGGCAGCAAGTTGAAGGGATTACATAGAAACAGAGAAACATAGAAAATAGGTGCAGGAGCAGGCCATTCGACCCTTCGAGCCTGCACTGCCATTCAATATGATCATGGCTGATCATGCAACCTCAGTACCCTACCCCTGCCTTCTCTCCATACCCTCTGAACCCTTTAGCCTTAAGGGCCAGATCTAACTCTCTTTTGAATATGTCCAACGAACTGTCCTCAACAACTTTCTGTGGCAGAGAATTCCACGGTTTCGCAACTCTCTGGGTGAAAAAGTTTCTCCTCATCTCGGTCCTATATGGCTTACCCCTTATCTTTAGACTGTGACCCCTGGTTCTGGACTTCCCCGACATCGGGAACATTCTTTCTGCATCTAACCTGTCCAGTCCTGTCCCGTCAGAATTTTATAAGTTTCTATGAGATCCCCTCTCATTTTTCTAAATTCCAGTGAGTATTCATTGATACGGCACGAGAACCACACTGTTCACAACCTTGCTGTCATATTTGACCCTGAAATGGGCTTCCGACCACATATCCGCAGCATAACTAAGACCGCCTATTTCCACCTCCGTAACATCGCCGGTCCGCCCTTACCTCAGCTCATCCACTACTAAAGCTCTCATCCGTGCCTTTGTTACCTCTAGACTTGACTATTCCAACGCACTCCAGGCTGGCCTCCCACGTTCTACCCTACATAAACTAGAGGTGATTCAAAACTCGGCTGCCCATGTCCTAACTCGCACCAAGTCCCGCTCACCCATCGCCCCTGTGCTCACTGACCTACATTGGCTCCCGGTTAAGCAACACGTCAATTTCAAAATTCTCATCCTTATTTCAAATCCCTCCATGGCCTCGTCCCTTCCTATTTCTGTAATCTCCCCCCCACCCCCGAGATGTCTGCGCTCCTCTAATTCTGCCCTCTTGAGCATCCCTTGATTATAGTCGCTCAACCATCGGCGGCCGTGCCTTCTCTTGCCTGGGCTCCAAGCTCTGGAACTTGCTGCCTAAACCTCTCTGCCTCTCTAATTCTCTTTCCTCCTTTAAGATGCCTCTTGAAACCTACCTCTTTGACCAAGCTTTTGGTTACCTGCGCTAATTTCTACTTATGCGGCTCGGTGTCAATTTTTAAAAATCTCATAACACTCCTGTGAAGCGCCTTGGGACATTTCACTTCGTTAAAGGTGCTATATAAATACAAGTTGTTGTTGTTGTTGTTGCTGGAGTTGCGAATTTCCAGAACTTGCTGGTCGATTTCTGCCACTCCACCATTTGCTTCGCACAAACGGCACCTCGCCCTAAACCTCACCATTATTTTTAAGAACTTGCACGTTCATTTCCCATTAAACTCGCCACAGAAAGTCATGTCTTTTAATTAACAGCATAGATACCTTTTTAATGATGTGATAATTGTTAATGCAGTGCCATTCAATCTCTCCAGCCCAGAAATTGAACAATTTTAATTGGGGAGATCTCATTCCTTCAGGTAGCAAATTGTTCTTCGAGATTATAGTGGAGCCGCCAATCGGGGCTCTGGGAGCTCATTAAAGCTCCTCTGCCCATTTTCCAGAATCCAATATTGGACTGAAAGGGGAATAAATTCAACATCATGGCGTCAGTTTTATGGGCGTAAGATGGGTGCAACGATAACCAGTTTAGCAGGCACAAGCCTATATGGGCGTTCGGCGGGAGATCGTGGCGGAGGTGAGGCGAGTGTTTTTGTGGAGGAGGAGCAGTGAGGGATCGTGGCGGAGGTGCGGCGAGTGTTTTTGTGGAGGAGGAGCAGTGAGGGATCGTGGCGGAGGTGCGGCGAGTGTTTTTGTGGAGGAGGAGCGGCGAGAGATCGTGGCGGAGGTGCAGCAGATGAGGATACAGGGCCCAGAAGAGCCGAGGGCCCAGGGGCAGCACGGACCTGCCCACACTGCGATATGTGTGAGCGCACTAGGTCCGTGCAGCAGAGCAGGTCTCCAGTCATCCTGGTTAACCCTTGCCACTGGATAAAGGCCTTGCTCTGTCGAGCCCGTGTGGTGGCTGATGTGTAACAGTCACCACATGTTAAAAAAAATCCACGCACAGGCATCTTTCACCCATCAATTGGAGTTCAGGACTGGAACACCGGGTCCCTCATTGAAACATTTGTGAACTCTTGTGGAAGCAAGTCATCCTCGTTCGAGGGACCGCCTGTGATGATGATGAAATTGGTTAAGGTGGTTTGTTTTAAAAAGGTGGCAATGGCAACTGCCTGAAATAGTGCAATTCTAAAATGAGATGCTCCTGTGTCCATTTCCGACCCGGGTTCCTGAATTTGGTTCGCGCAGTGGGAGCTTACGCTGCTCAATTCCGCTGCTTGGGTCTTGAACGGTCCAACCATTAGTCCACTCAGATAAGAGGACACAATACTTTTCCACTCTGTTCATTCATAATTGATCAAAAACCCGTCTCAGTCCCCAAACAATTTCTCTAGCCCACACTTCCGTCCTGAGTATTCCTTTCATGTTTTTGTTTAATGGAAACATTTTATGTAAATGTTTCTTACTACAGGCCAGTGGTGAGGCCACCCCTGGAGTATTGTGTCCGGTTGTGGTCTCCTTACCCAAGGAAAGACATACTTGCCTTCAAGGGAGTGCAACAAAGGTTCACTAGACTGGTTCCTGGGATGAGGGGATTGCCCTTTGAGGAGAGATTGAGTAGACTAGGTCTATATTCCCTTGAGTTTAGAAGAATGAGAGGTGATCTAATTGAAACGTGTAATATTTTAAGGGGCGTGACAGGGTTAGTGCTGAATAAATGTTTCCCCTGGCTGGGGGGAGTCTAGAACCTAGAGTCTAGGGGTCACAGTCTCAGAATAAGGGATCGGCCATTTAGAACTGAGATGAGGAGAAACTTCTTCACTCAGAGGGTGGTGAATCTTTGGAATTTTCTACCCCAGAGGGCTGTGGAGGCTCAGTCTTTGAGTATATTCAAGACAGAGGTCGATAGACTTTTGAATATTAAGGGAATCAAGGGAAACGAGGATAGTGCAGGAAAGTAGAGTTGAGGTCGAACATCAGCCATGATCTTATTGAATGATGGAGCAGGCTCGAGGGGCCGAATGGCCTACTCCTGCTCCTATTGCTTATGTTCTTAAATCTTCAAATCACGTATACATAAAATATTCAGCAAAGGGGAATGGTGTGATACCAATGATTGCTGGTGCGAGTTAAATCTTTTCCTAACTCGTTCCTGCTCATGGAAGATGTGGACATTCAGAGTAAACATCACCTTTCCTTCCCCCGAGGAGTGTCCCATTATCTATAGCGGAATCAGTATTCCCTTAAAAATTCTTGAAGTCAGAACAATTTTGAAAGTGACAGGCAGAGGCTGGCCTGTGTTCCTGGGATTGTGATTCATCATCGTTTGGTTTATCCCCCCCCCCCTCCCCCGGGCCTATCCAAGAGGCAGATAATCTCTTCACCAGGCAGTGCTATGTCACTCTGTCACATGTCACTGCGACTGCTGTTATCTCCCAGAGAGAATTGTTCATTCTCTGATTCCAGACGTGACACAAACATCATCGCCTTCCCAGGGAGAGGCTTTGCTGCTGCTGTACAAAGCGCGAAAGATCCTTAGTTACCCAGAACTACAGATACCATTACTGAGCAAGAGAGGTTACGAGCTACAATAGCACACAATTGGATTATTTTAACTAAATCATGGTTCTACATTGACAGGTTGCGGGGATAATAAGTAAGTGATGGGGGCGGAAGGGGTGATTACCTCTCAAATGATATTGGTGGCAAAATTGTAACTTCACTCGTGAAGAATGTATTAATATTTTGCTGCAAGATCTTCTCCAGCAGCCCGTTAGCAGTTGATTTTTTAGTTGATCTGTAAATCAAATGCCCCCTTATTAAAGGGACACTAAAACCGACAAATAAACAAATTAACGTTTGACCATCAATTGAAATCAAATTTAAATGTGGTTGCCGGGGGTGATGATGCACTCCAGTCCCTCCGGCGCCCACCTCTCGCGGAAGGCCGCGAGCGTACCGGTGGACACCGCGTGCTCCATCTCCAGGGACACCCTGGCTTGGAATACGCTAGCTGTTACAACCTGGACGACAAACATCTCGAGTTATTAAACCGTTTGGAGCAGCATTAACAGGCCCAGGGCGAGAAATTGTCCCTCGCCCCGATTGGGGGCGGTAACCCTCTGGGGGGGGCGGGGTTTCCTGTGCCCAACCCGGAAGTCTCGCCCCCGAGGCGGAACTGGGCCGTGCGCCCCTCACAGGAATGGGAGCGCTAAGTCCAGCGCTGCATGGGGCAGGCAAGTATGCGCTACAACGCCCCTGCCCCTCCACTACAGGGGAGGGTCGCTGCGCACGCTGCAGGCCCTTTGGTGGCCGCCACTGGGCCAGCAGCCCGGCACCCAAGACGGAGTGCCGGGCTGCACCATGGCAGCCCGCTCCATGCGAGGGCCGCCATTGTCGGGTCGACCCAAGAATCGGCCATCAAACAAAGATAGCAGCCTGGGGCGCTAATGGCCTCCTCTTTAAAGGGACGCCCCAGCGGTGGATGCTCGCCAGCTTTGCGGCACCAGCCTCGCGGCCCCAAGGCGATTGCCCCCACGGGGCGGGTGAGGCATTGGCGCACATGACGATGATTGACATTGGCGGTTGTGCATTGGCCCGGGTCATCTGGTCATTATCACCTTGCTGTTTGTGGGAGCTTGCTGTGCGCAAATTGGCTGCCGCCTTTCCTACATTACAACAGCGACTACACTTCAAGAAAGCACTTACATGGCTGTAAAGCGATTTGGGACGCTCGGAGGTCATGAAAAGCGCTATCTAAATGCAAGCCTTTCTGTCATTTTCTGATTTGCCGTCTTTCAGATGAGGCATTAAGAACCAGAATCCCATCAGTCTGTTCAGGTGGATGTTAAATACCCCAACGGTACTAACCGAAGGAGAGCAGAGAGTTGTCCTGGTGTTCTGGCCAACGTGCGCCCACAGAAGAGTTTCAAAGACCCAGACTAACGGGTAATTCACTTCATTGCTGCTTGTGGGAGCTTGCTGTGTGAAAGCTGCTTACCCGACATCAGTCACTGCACTTCAAACAGTAATTCACAGGAAGCCCTGTGAGGTGTTTCTCAGGGCCGTGATAAGATGTCATGCAAATATGAGGCTTCCTTTTTCCTTCCCTTTTTATCCCAGTTTCAATGAAGTGAGTCCTTTATAAAAGGGACAACTAAAGAGAACAAGGGCCCAATAGTTTGAGTGCTTCCTGTAATGTATGCACCAGTGTGCATGCTCACAGGTTTGTAGAGCAGTTGCTCTGCTCCTGGGCATGGCCAAGGGGGCCATCAACCGGTGCAGGCAGCGGGCTGTCGAGGGGATCGTTCAGCCCGACCGATTGTCTCTGTTCCTCGGTTACACCCGAGCCAGGGTGTCCTCGAGATGGAGCATGCGGTGTCCATCTGTACGCTCACGGCCTTCCGTGAGAGGTGGGCACCGGAGGGACTGGAGTGCATCATCACCCCCGGCAACCAAATTTGAATTTGATTTAAGTTTACTGTCCAAAGTTTAATGTGTTTAATTGTGTCGGTTTTAGTGCCCCCCCCCCTCCCGCCATTTAATCAGGGGGCACTAGTTTTAATGTTATTGTTATATATGTGGACTTGTATTTACTCTGTACAGCAACCAGAGGGCTCATCCCCTGGAGTCTCAAGGGATCCCATAATCCTTTGGGAGCACAGGTATTTAAGGAGGCTTCACAGGTTGGAGAGGCACTCTGGAGACTTGCAATAAAAGACTAAGGTCACACTTTACTTTGAGCTCACAGTGTTCAGTCTGACTCTTTTTCCATACACTACAGTTATCAACTAAAATAGTTGTAGAGCTGTTGCACTGTGAGCGGCTTAGCCAGTCATGTGTCATGTGATGTTCACAAGACTCAATAAAACCCCAGCCAGTTGGGTCTAGGTCATCCACGACGAGGCATGCAGTTGTGAGCCTGGTGGATGAACTGGTAATGTGTAGTGTGATTGTTAAACCTTTTGTTAATAAACAAACTAGTTCTTAATAGCAATGTGTTGCTTTGAATTCTTAAGCAAAGAACCCATGAAGCAAATACATTAGAGTTCCTTCTTGCCATACGGGGAAGTGCTTGGTCTCCACTTGCCACGACGCACTGTAGCTCAATGGAAAGCAGCAGTTCACTGTGTGGGGAACTGCAGGTGCAGACCCTGGTCCCACCCCTTCGTGGCGCAGAGAGTCTGACAACATTCCCGCCAGTAACTTATTGTTGGGATGGCGGCCTTCAACAAAACGTTACTGGGGCATCATTTTCCCGAGTCCGCGCTGGAATATTGGAAAATCTTGGGCGCGCTGCCCGGAATTCCTCATCCAGTGAAATCAAGTAGCACGCCCAGATTTCCGATATGCACTGGTGCTGGACAATGTCCCTCACTGGCAGCATGGATTGCCCACGGCTTGTCAGAAACAACATCGCAAATGAACTTGATCCATTTCTCAACCGATGTCCGCACGAGTGCGAGTCACTGCCACGCAGCAAGAGGAAGGAATTCTGCCTTATTCCCACCTCTTCCCCCTTCCTCCCTCTCTCTGCCTCAGTTAGGGATACGGTGGTGTAATGTCTGTGAGCTTGTAATGTTTGTAGCTCCACACTGTGGATGTGGACGTATTGTGTACTGCAACTACAGAGTTAATAATTAAACAGACCAGGCTGTTCCGGAGGCTTCCGACAGAGCTGCGTGCCATGTTAGGAGCTGTGTGTGCTGTGCTCTGTGACTATATCACAGGTGGCATAGTGGTTGTGTTACCGGACTAGTAATCCAGAGGCCTGGGCTCACGATCCATGAGACATGAGTTCAAATCCCACCACGGCAGCTGTGGAATTTAAATTCAGTTCATTAAATAAATCTGCAATTAAAATTAATGGTGACCATGATTGTCAAAAAAGATCATCTAGTTCACTAGTGTCCTTTAGGGAAGGGAAATCTACCGTCCTTACCCGGTCTGGTCTATATGTGACTCCAGACCCACAGCAATGTGGTTGACTCTTAACTGCCCTCTGTGCTTCAAGAAGGCAGCTCACCACCACCTTCTCGAGGGCAATTAGGGATGGGCAATAAATGCTGGCCTTGCCAGTGACGTAAACAAATTTTTTGGAAAAGATTGAGATCAGATAATGACAGCATGGGCTGGAAATCGACCCTGGGACCTCACTGCTACCCCAGGAGGTGCCCCTACCTACTGGGCCAAGCAGGCAACTGGATTCACCCAGCCTTCGATAACTTTAAGTTAACTCCTCATTCAGAAGTCTCAGTTGCCTCCGAGACACGCAGCTAATGAGGCTGAGCCCATTTCATGCGTGCAACGTTTTTAGATCGCTCTTTCTTGATGCTGAACCAGAAACAAAAGCATTAAAGAAGCCTCCCAGTGCGTCACTATTTAGTGCAACATTTAAACCCATTGAAGGCAGTAAATGAAATGAAGGTGCGAACCAGTTGACAGTTTTACACATCGCCACCAGCAGGGAACTTGGGGGGGGATCGTAAAATTAGTCGCAGCGACAAAGCAATTAAACCTACAGCCTCCTCGCTGGCTCTCTGAGTTCCTGCCAAAGCTTATAGTACAACGCAGGTTTAAGAACATAAGAAATAGGAGCAGGAGTAGGCCATTCGGCCCCTCGACCATTCAATAAGATGATGGCTGATCTTTTATCTCAACTCCACTTTCCGGCAGTATCCCCATATCTCTTGATTCCTTAATATCCAAAAAAACATATAAGATTATGAGGGGGCTTGGCAAGGTGGATGCAGAGAGGATGTTTCCACTGATGGGGGAGACTAGAACTGGGGGGCATAATCTTAGAAGAAGGGGCCGCCCACTTAAAACGGAGATGAGGAGGAATTTCTTCTCTCAGAGGGTTGTAAATCTGTGGAATTCGCTGCCTCAGAGAGCTGTGGAAGCTGGGACATTGAATAAATTTAAGACAGAGATAGACAGTTTCTTAACCGATAAGGGATTAAGGGGTTATGGGGAGCGGGCAGGGAAGTGGAGCCGAGTCCATGATCGTATAAAATGGCAGAGCAGGCTCGAGGGGCCGTATGGCCTACTCCTGTTCCTAGTTCTTATGTTCTTATCTATCTCGGTCTTGTATATACTCAAAGACTGAGTGTCCACAGCCATTTGGGTAGAGAATTCCAAAGATTCACCAGCCTCTGAGTGAAGAAATTTCTCCTCATCTCAGTCCCGACCCCGAGACGGTGACTCCTGGTTCGAGACTCCCCAGCCAGAGGAAACATCCTCCCTGAATCTACCCTGTCACGCCTTGTAAGAATTTTGTATGTTTCCGACTTAATATGCGATTAAAGTGAAGTTCTGTATTTAACGGAGAAGATCGTTCTTCCTGCAGGGACCATCACGGGACAGCCCCTCCCCACACAGTTCCTTCCTCACCTCAAATCACTCGCTCGTCATCATTTCCTCGCCGACTGTCGCGAGCCCTTTCGCAGGGTAGCGTTTCACAGGTGGCAGCAGCCCTCCCTGCCTGACCATTCATCACCTCGGGGACCAGTGTCAGTGGGCTATTCGACCGTGTTGTGGACACCAAGACTGAACCCAATCGTGCCCACATCTAGGCATCCACACACACAGGCACTGGGTAATGATCAGAAACCTGCTGATTTGTCCAATTCCCCAGCCCAGAGGAACCAGAGGCCCCAACTGTTGAGAGCAGCTAATTCCGCACAGACTGGAAAGCTGTCCTGGGACCCTCCTAGTCTGTCCATAAGTGCCACATCAGTGCACTTAATGTGGTAATTCTCCCCCCGCCTCCCAATGGCACTTCACAGCAGTATAATCGGACAAAATTTCACACCACGTCACATAAAGAAATATTAGGGCAGGTGACCAAAAGCTTGGTCAAAGAGGTTGGTTTTAAGGAGTGACTTACAGGAGGAGAGAGAGGTAGAGAGGCGGAGAGGTTTAGGGAGGGAATTCCAGAGCTTAGGGCCCAGGCAGCTGAAGGCACAGCCACCAGTGGTGGAACGATGACCATTGGGGATGTTCAAGAGACAAGAATTGGAGGAGCCCAAAGGGTAGTAGGGCTTGAGGAGGTCAGCGTGAAAGGGAGGGGCGAGGCCATGGAGGGATTTAAACTGGGGTGTTGCCGGACCGGGAGCCAATGTCGGTCCGGGAGCACAGGGGTGATGGGTGAACGGGACTTGGTGCGAGTTAAGGTACGGCTGGCCGAGTTTGGGAGAAGCTGAAGTTTACTGAACCATTGTTTTGTTACGTGTTGGGTTTATATGGGCAGCGAAATACAGACATGACTTCAGTTAATCGGTTTGTGTAGTCTCAGATTTAATTGTTGGCTGATACCACACTGTGTGTGTGCTTACTGAGAGTCTGTTGAATACTCCTGTATCTCTGTCTGCTGCACACATCGCGGTAAACCTCTGCATTTCCTCTTTTAAATAGTAATTCAAGTTTTTTCTAAATAATCTCCATTCTGTGAGCAGCCATGTTGAAGTGTCACAAGCTAGGTTCCACTATTTATGCATCAGCCAGTGGCTCAGTGGGTAGCACCCTCGCCTCCAAGTCAGAAGGTTGTGGGTTCGAGTCCCACTCCAGAGACTTGAGCACATCATCCAGGCTGATGCACCAGTACAGTGCTGAGGGAGCGCTGCACTGTTGGAGGTGCTGCTTTTAGAATGAGACGTTAAACCGAGGCCCCGTCTGCCCTCTCGGGTGGGTGTAAAAGATCCCATGGCACTATTATGAAGAAGAAGAGCAGGGGAGTCATCCCTGGTGTCCTGGCCAATACTTATCCCTCAAGCAACACCTAAAACAGATTATCTGGCCATTATCTCATTGCTGTTTGTGGGAGCTTGCTGTGCGCAAATAGGCTGCTGTGATTCTTACATTACAACAGCGACGACACTTCAGGCGTACTTCATTGGCTGTGAAGCTCTTTGTGACACCCTGAAGTTGTGAAAGACGCGATATAAACACAGGTCATTTCCTTTACTTTTTACTGAACAGGCAGGCAGGGCATTGGTGGAATGCTTCATGCCAAGGTTATCACCTCTGACTATGCAGTATGTTCTTAGTGTTGGACTGAAGCGTCAGCCTAGATTATCAACACCTGGAGTAGGGTTTAAATCCACAACCTTCCGAATCAGTATTGGGTCTAATGAGCCATCAGTGATGGTATTTATGACGATAGTTACTGTTATGTATTTAACTCTTTGTAACCTGCATGACACCTGGCCACCAGAGGGCCCACCTGTTGGAGTCCCAAGGGATCCCAGCATCCCTTGCGAGCACAGCATATAAGCAGGCCACCCTCAAGGTACCTGCACTCTGGAATCTTAATAAAGGAGCTACGGTCACACTTGCCCAGTGTACACAGTATTCAGTTTCATCCTTTATTATGAGTGTACCAGTTACCTTCCCCTTTAAGTGGCCAATTGTCAAGAGACTCTTAATGGCCTCTTGTGGGGCCCGATATGGGAGGGTAAAGTGCGACACATAGGAAGGAAAAATAGATGATACACACAGCCCATGAATGGTTGAACTAGCCGATGAGGTTGAAAGGGACCGAGGGGCGTTAATAGATTTGACGCTAACTCTGTCCGATCAATGTAGAGCAGCAATCAACAAAACGAATCGGGTTTGGAACCACATGGCTAAAGCAATAGAAAGTAAGTCAGCGGAGGTTTTTGATCAATCTGTACAATGCTCTGGTCAGACCTCACCTCGAGCACAGTACCAGTGCTCGACACCAAGAAACAATCACGGGTGATCGCCAGGGAAGACGGGGGAAATTGGAAAGGAGATGTCCAGAGAGGTGATCTTATAGAGCTTTGTAGGATTGTTAGAGTGTAGAAAAAGTTAACCTGGAATTTTATTTAAACTGTGTGACGAGAACTCAGGGTTCAAACTGGCAGTTTTCAGAAAGGTATCAGGAGATCCTTCCTCACCCAAACGTGTGTAATTTTAGGCTGCAGTTAATTTGCCTATTTAAAGACGCAATGGTATAGTGAAATGCAAAATGGATAATCTCTTTAATTTGTCAGAGATGGTGTGATTTCCGTCCAATCCCCAGGCAGTTAATGTAAACGCGACTACATTCGTCCAATCCCCAGGCAGTGATAATCACGTTACATGATGGTCACTGCTGACACGATGGGCTGGAACCCCGTGCTCCTCCTGTGTGATAAGTGTACGGCTTCAGTCACACAGGCTTCCAACAGTCACCTATCTTTGGCAACTGCTTATGCCAGGCAAGCAGGTAAAACTCTTGAACGTAACACTTTGCTTTGACTCTGGGAACTCGGCCTGCCAAGTGTCAGTCAGTGGCTCAGTGGGTAGCACTTTTGCTTGAAAGTCAGAAGGTTGTGGGTTCAAGTCCCACTCCAGAGACTGGAGCACATAAATCTAGGCTGACACTCCCAGTGCAGTGCTGAGGGAGTGCTGCACTGTCGGAGGTGCCGTCTTTTGGATGAGATGTTAAACCGAGGCCCCGTCTGCTCTCGCAGTTGGATGTAAAAGATCCCATGGCACTATTTTGAAGAAGAGCAGGGGAGTTAGCCCCGGTGTCCTGGCCAATATTTATTCCTCAATCAACATAACAAAAGCAGATTATCTGGTCATAGAAACATAGAAACATAGAAAATAGGTGCAGGAGCAGGCCATTCAGCCCTTCTAGCCTGCACCGCCATTCAACGAGTTCATGGCTGAACATGAAACTTCAGTACCCACTTCCTGCTTTCACGCCATACCCCTTGATCCCCCGAGTACTAAGGACTTCATCTAACTCCCTTTTGAATATATTTAGTGATTATTTGGTCATTATCACATTGCTGTTTGTGGGAGCTTGCTGTGCGCAAATTGGCTGCAGCGTTTCCCACATTACAACAGTGACTACCCTCCAAAAGTACTCCATTGGCTGTAAAGCGCTTTGACACGTCTGGAGGCTGTGAGAGGCGCTATATAAATCCAAGTCTTTTTATTCTGTCTCACTTAAGGGTTGCCAACTCTGGTTGGACATATTCCTGGAGGTTTCATCGCATGATCTACTCCCACCGCCCAGTCAAACAACCTTTTTGTCCCATTTCCAAAATGTCTAACTAATAAACAAAAGTGTTCCAACAATATTTAAAAGACACAATGTTTTTTTAGTATCCCTATGATTTTCCTCCCAGGTTTTGCTTACAACCATGGCCAGGAGATTAATCTCCAATTGCTGGAGACTCCAGGGGAATCCTGGAGCGTTAGCAACCCTTACTTGCAGTAAAATGTAATCGTTATCATAATGGAGAAATTCGACCCTCCACAAATGTAATGATTAGTTTTTCAGGGCCAGTCAATATATATAGGATTACATAGAATATACGGCACAGAAACAGGCCATTCAGCCCAACCAGTCCACTCGAGCCTCCTCCCGTCTTTCCTCATCTAAATCTATCAGCATAACCCTCTATTCCCTTCTCCCTCGTACGCTTGTCCAGCCTCCCCTTAAATGCTGTTCGCCTCAACCACTCCCTGTGGTCGCGAGTTCCACACTCTCGCCACTCTCTGGGGAAAGCAGTTTCTTCGGAATTCCCTACATGCTGTTAAAACCCCAGTTGCACCCATTCCATCGAGGCTCAACATTTATCGGGATATTTAACGGTGGTATTACCGCGGGAAAGTCCAAGTTTCTGTCTGTTTCGCTGATTACTGGCTGTTGGGCGGGGGGGGGGGGAGGGGGGGAGCAGAGTACAGCCAGGGTCGGAGCGGTGAATGACCGACCCCAACGTCAGGATTTCCGTGTTGAACCGTGCATGCGCTACATCCTGAAGTTGCGGTCAGTTTCAAAGGGGTAATAAACGGCGAACGGACTGCGTGTCCCAGCCCGATCACTCGTCCTTTCCATCAATAGTGTGCAGTCGATTAACAAGCAACAAGACCCATGTATTTCACAACGTTGGACTGATATCCTGGAATCTTTCCGATTGTTTGGAAGAGGGTGAATGCAGGTCAGGAATTTCAGCTTTCTCGTGACGAAAGTTTTAGTTGCAATCACTTACTTCAGGAGATTTGCAGACGGACAAAAGGTTGGCAATAAAGGAACCAGCTTGCTTATCGAGTCTGTTCCATTCAGTCCGGTTGCAACCAAGCATCATCGTCGGATGAAGAGGGGTGGGAGGAGGCTCGTGTGGCCTGATACTGCCCTCTACTGGTGTTCCTGCACACAGCAGCTGGTGGCTGTTGGCTGCCTCCTTGTTAACAGGGTTTACTGGACAAAAAGGACCTTGCCACTAATTAATGCCTTGCAAGCTGCGTGTTCAATCAACACAGAGCGAGGGGATTAAAGACCTGAGCCTTGCATAATTGCAGGCAATCGACAGCTCCTTGAACAGCTAGCTGTTTGTAATTAGCTGTAAGGGAACGTGTTCATTCAGCGAACACTTACACAGCAAGAGCCGCCAGCCAGTGACCTGGAATCATGTGTCGCTCACTCCGCCAATTATATCCTTGGCAATCCAAGCTTCTAATGGCATTTGGAGAACTTGTTTGCAGAAATGATTCTGGACCTCTGGGGTCCAAGTGTCAAAGCCATGCTTGATTTAATCAAACACTTTAGGGGCATCAGCAGGCCGGGGCCATTAGAGGTAGCAGCGTGCGGTGACCCGGCCTGGAAACTGGCGAGGTCCAGGCCTGCAAGACCATCAGCAGGCTGGGGCCATTAGAGGTAGCAGCGTGCGGTGACCCGGCCTGGAAACTGGCGAGGTCCAGGCCTACAAGACCATCAGCAGGCCGGGGCCATTACAGGGAGCAGCGTGCGGCGGTATACCACTGCAGGGAGCAGCGCGTGCTGCTGCAGGAGGGCGACGGCTGCGAAGCCAGGTCGCTGATTGCAGCGCGGGCAGGCACAGCAGGAGGGGCGAAGGAGCGGCAAGAGTCCGTAGAGGGAAGTGACCGGGGCCCAGGAGAAACGAGAGTTTGGGGCCCAGGAGAGGCGAAGGCCCAGGGGCAGCACGGGCCAGCCCACAGTGCGATATGTGCGCGCACTAGGCCCGTGCAGCAGAGCTTGGTCTCCAGTCGTCCTGGTTAATCCTTGCCACTGGACCAAGACCTAGCTCTGTCAAGCCCGTGTGGTGATGTGCAACGGCCACTACATGTTAAAAAAATCCACGCACAGGCATCTTCCACCCTTCAAGATGTAGTTCGGGATCTGGAATATTAGGTCCTTCATTGGAACACCTGTGAACTCATCCCTTTTCGGTGTGGAAGCAAGTCATCCTCGATACGAGGGACCGCCTATGATGATGATGATGATTAGGGGCTAGAATTTCGCCGACTTTGCGAACGGGTTCTCGCCGCGATTTGACCCTCCGTGGCGCAAACCCGGTCCTGGGATCCTCGGGTACCTCTTTGCGGCGGCACTTCCAGGTACCGCCGGGGAGAGGTGCAACGCCGCGGATTGTGTTACCGTTCTACTTACGGCACTCTCCCACACACCCAGAATACCGACAGGGTCCCAACCTGCGGTGCAGCCCTGCCTGCAGCGGTAAGTGTGAAAACTGCAAAAAAAGATAAGTTAAAGTTTTCCTTTTTTAATTCTTTTTCAGTCGGTAAGGCGTTTTTGAATGTTTTTCGAATGATTTAAGCAATTTTTTCTCCCCTCCTCCCCCCCGCCCCCCCCCAAGGCGTCTCTCGCAGTGCTACCAGCCTCGGACTAAAGTTGCTGAAATTCGCGGTTTGCGCAGCGAATCCTCGTGCAACGCCGTGTTTACTGGGAAATAAAGGCCGAAATTTAGGCCTACAAATGGTAGCGCAGCGAAAACAGTAATTTTGACGTCAAGCTACCGTTTTCACCAACAACCAAAATTGCAGCCCATCAAATGGCTTTTAAAAGAAAATTGTCTCCAAAGGCCAATGGTTGGCATCTGGTTTGATGGAATATAAGGGATGTTCTCAGGTGCCCAAATGAGGAGGAACACATTTAAAGTTTGCATCCCTGTGAATAGACTCTCAGACCCTTTTTAGAATAGAATCACAGACAAATGTTCACACAGAAGGAGGCCATTCGGCCCATCGTGTCTGTGCCGGCCGGCAAAGAGCTATCCAGCCTAATCCCACTTTCCATCTCTTGGTCCGTAGCCCTGTGGGTTACGGCACTTCAGGTGCACATCCAGGTACTTTTTAAATGTGGTGAGGGGTTTCTGCCTCTACCACCCTTCCAGGCAGTGAGCTCCAGACCCCCACCACCCTCTGGGTGAAGAAATCTTTCCTCATCTCCCCTCTAATCCTTCGACCAACGACTTTAAATCTTCAAACGCCAGCTCATCCAAATCTCTGCCACCCGTTTGCTATCCCATGCCAAGTCCTCACGAGCCCACCACCTGCGCCCTTGCTGATCCATGTTGGCTCCCAGGACCCCATTTGGCCCAAACCTCTTTACCCAGAGATGCTAAGAATGTGGAACTCGCTACCACAAGGAGCGGTTGAGGCCAATAGTATCGAGGCATTTAAGGGGAGGCTAGATCGGGGAAAAAGGAACAGAAGGATATGTTAATGGGGTTAAACGAAGTAGGGTAGGACACCGGGGATAACCCCCCCTCCCCCTGCTCTTCTCCGAAATAGTGCCATGGGATCTTTTACATCCAGCCAAGAGAGCGGACAGGGCCTCGGCTTGACGTCTCATCTGAAAGACGGCACCTCCAACAGTGCAGCACTCCCTCAGCACTGCACTGGAGTGTCAGCCTAGAATTTTATGCTCTGGAGTGGGACTTGAACCCACAACCTCTGACTCAGAATCGAGTACACTACCCACTGAGCTACCGACGGAGGAAATATAGTTTGTTAAATGCGAGAAATTATCGGGCACATATCAGAAAACTTCGGCCATTCGTCTCTCCCAGCCTTCAACAGACAAAATAGACAATGCGAACTTCACTTTTGCAGTCTAGGACATAATCTGGACCCTTTGATGAGCACACTGCCCACTAATCTACTGTCAGGCACCCAGTACCCTCGATGGTCCTGCTACCTAGAAGGTTCGTTACCAGTAACAGTCCCCATCTTGTGCACACACTGCCCTGTAGGCAGGATCACCTCACGAACATAGAAACATAGAAAATAGGTGCAGGAGTAGGCCATTCGGCCCTTCTAGCCTGCACCGCCATTCAATGAGTTCATGGCTGAACATGCAACTTCAGTACCCCATTCCTGCTTTCTCGCCATACCCCTTGATCCCCCTAGGAGTAAGGACTTCATCTAACTCCTTTTTGAATATATTTTGTGAATTGGCCTCAACAACTTTCTGTGGTAGAGAATTCCACAGGTTCACCACTCTCTGGGTGAAGAAGTTTCTCCTCATCTCGGTCCTAAATGGCTTACCCCTTATCCTTAGACTGTGTCCCCTGGTTCTGGACTTCCCCAACATTGGGAACATTCTTCCTGCATCTAACCTGTCTAAACCCGACAGAATTTTAAACGTTTCGATGAGGTCCCCTCTCATTCTTCTGAACTCCAGTGAATACAAGCCCAGTTGATCCAGTCTTTCTTGATAGGTCAGTCCCGCCATCCCGGGAATCAGTCTGGTGAACCTTCGCTGCACTCCCTCAATAGCAAGAATGTCCTTCCTCAGGTTAGGAGACCAAAACTGTACACAATACTCCAGGTGTGGCCTCACCAAGGCCCTGTACAACTGTAGCAACACCTCCCTGCCCCTGTACTCAAATCCCCTCGCTATGAAGGCCAACATGCCATTTGCTTTCTTAACCGCCTGCTGTACCTGCCTGCCAACCTTCAATGACTGATGCTCATTGTGTTGAAACCTGACTCACTGCACCGTGTCTGGGCACTGAGGTCAGTTGCTCGTGTTTCTGCTGAATTATAATTGGGAGCAATCTTGTAGCCGGTATTATCTGGCTGTCATTTCCACATGAAAGGGGCTGCAACTGAATACATTTATTCAGAGCTTTTATGTGGTTCAAAAAAAAATATTTGCATCAAAATGCCTTGGCCAGTATCTCCTCCATTTGCCTGGCCATTCCCGATCCTGGAGATGCCCCTCATAACCCCCCACGATTCTGCCCCCCACCCCACCTACCACCCGCTCCCCCCGGTAGGTGTAGTACCTGTTTGGTGAAGGGGCCCTGTTCTAATTCAATGCACCGCCTGGTCACCCAGGTAAGCGTTAATTAAATTCTCGAGTTCCCTCCGATGACTCCATTGGTAAATCACCTCCTTGTGAAACTGAGCATAGGGTGACTGTACTTCCACGTTTTCTGGGTGTAATGTATTTGCTTCATGGGTTCTTTGCTTAAGAATTCATAGCAACACATTGCTATTAAGAACTAGTTGGTTTATTAACAAAGGTTTAACAATCACACTACACATTACCAGTTCATCCACCAGGCTCACAACTGCCTGCCTCATTGTGGATCCCCCGAACCCAACTGGCTGGGGTTTTATTGAGTCTTGTGAACATCACACGACTGGCTAAGCCACTCACAACTCAACAGCTCAACAACTATTTTGTTGTGAACAATCAAACCAAGTGCTCCCTGATTAAAGGTGGGGGGGGTCACACCAAACACTTTCAAACAATTGCCCCTTGTTTTTTATTTATTTATTTTTTTTTGAGGACACTTAAAACACAAATTATACAAGTGCCCTCTGGCTAAAAGAGGGGGGTGGGGGCACTAAAACCCGCACAACAAACAAATTAAACTTTAGACAAAAAACATCAAATTAAAATGTGGTTGCCGGGTGTGATGATGCACTCCAGTCCCTCCGGCGCCCACCTCTCGCGGAAGGCCGCGAGTGTATCGGTGGACACCGCGTGCTCCATCTCCAGGGACACCCTGGCTCGGATGTAACTGTGGAAGAGAGGCAGGCAGTCGGGCTGAATAACCCCCTCGTCCGCCCGCTGCCTGGACCGGCTGATGGCCCCCTTGGCAGTGCCCGGGGGCAGTCCTACGAGGAGGCCCTCGGACCTACCCGCTCCCCTCCGCACAGGGTGCTCTGCAAACCCGTGAACATACTCACAACTGCACACATTACACCGGGGACAGTCCCTGGATGAGATACTGTGTCCCCAGGAAGGCCTCCTCGTAGGACTGCTCCTGGGCATGGCCAAGGGGCCCATCAACCGGTCCAGGCAGCGGGCGGTCGAGGGGGTCGTTCAGCCCGACTGCCTGCCTCTCTTCCGCGGTTACATCCGAGCCCGGGTGTCCCTGGAGATGGAGCACGCGGTGTCCACCGGTACGCTCGCGGCCTTCCGCGAGAGGTGGGCACCGGAGGGACTGGAGTGCATCATCACCCCCGGCAACCACATTTTAATTTGATTTAATGTCTAAAGTTTAATTTGTTTAAGTTGTCGGTTTTAGTGCTCTCCGCCCCCCCCCACCACCTTTTAGCCAGGGGGCACTTGTATAATTTGTAGTTCAAGTGCCCTCAAAAAAAACCCCAAAAAACAAAAAAAAACAGGGGGCACTTGAAAAGTTTTTGGAGTGCCGCCCCCCTCTCCCCTTTAATCAGGGGGGCACTTGATTACTGATTACAACTCAAAATAGTTGTAGAGCTGTTGAGTGCCGGCGCCTCACAACTTGAGCCTCCTCCGGGAAATCCCTTCCGTGCCTTTCAGTTCTACGCGGAGGGATTTCCTGTACAGGCTGTTCTTGCACACTCTCCACGTTGCTATCCTCATCTGCCATCCGGACACACCATGGCGTACCATCTTCCCGTCCGGAGGAGGCGGGGGTCCCCGATGGAGTGCACTCTACGCGGGAGTCCTCCCTCTATTTATTGGGGACTTGGCCTGGGGGGTGTTGCACGGAGCAGTCCCGTGCAATAAGCTTTTAAGTCGGTTCACGGACTCCCAGGCCGCCTGTAATTTCTGCGGTCTGGAGGAGTCTGTGTTCCATGTTTTTATGGAGTCTGTCAGGTTGCAGCCCCTGTTCCATTATTTGAAGGGGCTGCTCCTCAAATTCTGGTTGCACTTCAGTCCCACACTCCTGATCTTTGGGCACCCTGTGCGGAGGGGAGCGGGTAGGTCCGAGGGCCTCCTCGTAGGACTGCTCCTGGGCACGGCCAAGGGAGCCATCAACCGGTCCAGGCAGCGGGCGGTCGAGGGGGTCGTTCAGCCTGACTGCCTGCCTCTCTTCCGCGGTTACATCCGAGCCAGGGTGTCCCTGGAGATGGAGCACACGGTGTCCACCGGTACGCTCGCGGCCTTCCGCGAGAGGTGGGCGCCGGAGGGACTGGAGTGCGTCCTCACCCCCAGCAACCAAATTTTAATTTGATCCATTAACGTCAAAAGTTTAATTTGTTTAATTTGTCGGTTTTAGTGCCCCTTTAATAAGGGGCCACTTGAATTATAGTTTCACGCAAAATAGTTGTAGAGCTCTTGAGTTGAGAGTGGCTGAGCGAGTCACATGATGTTCATAAGATTCAATAAAACCCCAGCCAGTTGGGTTCAGAGGATCCACGATGAGGCAGGTGGTTGTGAGCCTGGTGGATGAACTGGTAATGTGTGGTGTGATTGTTAAACCTTTGTTAATAAACCAACTAGTTCTTAATAGCGATGTGTTACAATGAATTCTTAAGCAAAGAACCCATGAAGCAACTATATTACAGGTACAATCCCCTGGAACTCCTCACCAACAAGGAAAATTATTATTTTTTCATTCCTGGGGTGTGGGCATCGCTGGCAAGGCCGGCATTTATTGCCCATCCCTAATTGCCCCTTGAGAAGGTGGTGGTGGTGAGCCGCCTTGTTGAATCGCTGCAGTCCGTGTGGTGAATTCTTAAACTACTTCTTTGTAGTGGATTGTTACAACTGAGTGGCTCGCTGGGCCATTTCAGAGGGGCATTTAAGGAGATTGCTGTTGGTCTGGAGTCACATAGAGGCCAGAAGGGTAAGGGCGGCAGATTTCCTTCCTTAAAGGACATTAGTGAAACAATCAAGTCCCTGGTTATTGCATCTGCACTGCCACCTAAACACAGCAACAGCACAGGGACATCGAGAGCATCACTGGGCTATGGTGCCATCTACTGGGGATGAGCAGCCAGCACACTGAGGCTTGGTCAATTACACTGGACCAGTTTCTTAATGCGGCCTTGCATTTATATAGCGCCTTTCGTGATCACCGGGCATTTGAAAGCGCTTTCCAGCCAATGAAGTACTTCTAAAATGTAGTCACTGTTGTAAAAATGTGGGAAACGCGGCAGCCAATTTACGCACAGCAAGCTCCCACAAACAGCAACATGGTAATGACCCAGATAATCTGTTATTTTGTTATGTGGATTGAGGGATAACTAATGGCCAGGACCCCGGGGATAACTCCCCTGCTCTTCTTCAAAAATAGAGCCATGGGATCTTTTACATCCAGCCGAGAGGGCAGACGGGGCCTCGGTTTTACGCCTCATCTGAAAAACGGAACCATCGACAGTGCAGCACTCCCTCAGTCTAAATTTTGTGTGCAATTCTCTGGTGTGGGACTGGAACCCACAACCTTTCAACCCAGAGGTGAGTGTGCTGCCCACTGAGCAATGGTTGACACTGCTGATCATAAGCGACTTATCAATGGTATCTTCATGCAACATCTTTTTGTGTGAAGAATAACTAACATAAATCAAAATTTTCCTTTCACCAGTTTGAATATCTCCCATCTCCCATTTATTTAAACCTTAATCATTGGGGCCATCATTAGTCTTTCCTATACAGGCTGTGTTTAACACGGGACGTATCTTAGACTAAAGCAAAAACAGCAAATCGGGACAAGTGAATAATATTTTAGACTCTTTTCTCCATTTGACGTTCATTCAGTCAGTTCCTGAAACTAGTCTGCCCTCTGGTGGTCATGGACTAAAAAGTCGGTGATGTTGCAGCACAACATTCAGTGAATTTCTCCATAAACCACAGGTTGTGTGAAACTGTTCAGCATTTAGCCCAGTGACTGTGCGAGACTGCCAACTAATTCACAGACATTGTTGCAATTGTTCTATTGGCAATGGGGTGTTTAGACTGACAGAAAATGAAAAAAAAAAGCAGGGCAGGCTGAATAGCAAGGATGAGCCAGGGGGAACTAAAGAGAATAGGACGGTGCACGGGGAGATGAAGACAATGAGGAGAGGGTACAGGGGGCCGAGGACAGAGAGAGGAGGGTACATGGAGGTGTAGACAAAGAGGGGAAGGTACAGGGGGCCGAGGGCAGAGAGGGGAGGGTACAGGGAGGTGTAGACAGAGAGGGGAAGGTACAGGGGGCCGAGGACAGAGAGGGGAGGGTACAGGGAGGTATAGACAGAGAGGGGAAGGTACAGGGGGCCGAGGACAGTGAGGGGAGGGTACAGGGAGGTGTAGACAGAGAGGGGAGGGTACAGGGGGCCGAGGACAGAGAGGGGAGGGTACAGGGAGGTGTAGACAGAGAGGGGAGGGTACAGGGAGGTGTAGACAGAGAGGGGAGGGTACAGGGAGGTGTAGACAGAGAGGGGAGGGTACAGGGAGCCGAGGACAGAGAGGGGAGGGTACAGGGAGGTGTAGACAGAGAGGGGAGGGTACAGGGAGCCGAGGACAGAGAGGGGAGGGTACAGGGAGGTGTAGACAGAGAGGGGAATGTACAGGGAGGTGTAGACAGAGAGGGGAGGGTACAGGGAGGTGTAGACAGAAAGGGGAGGGTACAGGGGGCCGAGGACAGAGAGGGGAGGGTACAGGGAGGTGTAGACAGAGAGGGGAGAGTACAGGGAGCCGAGAACAGAGAGGGGAGGGTACAGGGAGGTGTAGACAGTGAGGGGAGGGTACAGGGAGGTGTAGACAGAGAGGGGAGGGTACAGGGAGCCGAGGACAGAGAGGGGAGGGTACAGGGAGGTGTAGACAGAGAGGGGAATGTACAGGGAGGTGTAGACAGAGAGGGGAGGGTACAGGGAGGTGTAGACAGAAAGGGGAGGGTACAGGGGGCCGAGGACAGAGAGGGGAGGGTACAGGGAGGTGTAGACAGAGAGGGGAGAGTACAGGGAGCCGAGAACAGAGAGGGGAGGGTACAGGGAGGTGTAGACAGTGAGGGGAGGGTACAGGGAGGTGTAGACAATGAGGGGAGGGTACAGGGGGCCGAGGACAGAGAGGGGAGGGTAAAGGGAGCCGAGGGCAGTGAGGGGAGGGTACAGGGAGGTGTAGACAGTGAGGGGAGGGTACAGGGGGCCGAGGACAGCGAGGGGAGGGTACAGGGAGGTGTAGACAGTGAGGGGAGGGTACAGGGAGGTGTAGACAGTGAGGGGAGGGTACAGGGGGCCGAGGGCAGAGAGGGGAGGGTACAGGGAGGTGTAGACAGAGAGGGGAGGGTACAGGGAGGTGTAGACAGAGAGGGGAGGGTACAGGGATGTGTAGACAGAGAGGGGAGGGTACAGGGAGGTGTAGACAGAGAGGGGAGGGTACAGGGGGCCGAGGACAGAGAGGGGAGGGTACAGGGAGGTATAGACAGAGAGGGGAGGGTACAGGGAGGTGTAGACAATGAGGGGAGGGTACAGGGGGCCGAGGACAGAGAGGGGAGGGTACAGGGAGCCGAGGACAGAGAGGGGAGGGTACAGGGAGGTGTAGACAGTGAGGGGAGGGTACAGGGGGCCGAGGACAGAGAGGGGAGGGTACAGGGAGGTGTAGACAGTGAGGGGAAAGTACAGGGAGGTGTAGACAGTGAGGGGAGGGTACAGGGAGGTGTAGTCAGTGAGGGGAGGGTACAGGGGGCCGAGGACAGAGAGGGGAGGGTACAGGGAGGTGTAGACAGTGAGGGGAGGGTACAGGGGGCCGAGGACAGAGAGGGGAGGGTACAGGGGGCTGAGGACAGAGAGGGGAGGGTACAGGGAGGTGTAGACAGTGAGGGGAGGGTACAGGGAGATGTAGACAGAGAGGGGAGGGTACAGGGAGGTGGAGACAGAGAGGGGAGGGTACAGGGGGCCGAGGACAGAGAGGGGAGGGTACATGGAGGTGTAGACAGAGAGGGGAGGGTACAGGGAGGTGTAGACAGTGAGGGGAGGGTACAGGGAGGTGTAGACAGAGAGGGGAGGGTACAGGGAGGTGTAGACAGAGAGGGGAGGGTACAGGGGGCCGAGGACAGAGAGGGGAGGGTACAGGGAGGTGTAGACAGAGAGGGGAGGGTACAGGGAGGTGTAGACAGTGAGGGGAGGGTACAGGGAGGTGTAGACAGTGAGGGAAGGGTAGAGGGGGCCGAGGACAGAGAGGGGAGGGTACAGGGGGCCGAGGACAGTGAGGGGAGGGTATAGGGAGGTGTAGACAATGAGGGGAGGGTACAGGGGGTCGAGGACAGAGAGGGGAGGGTACAGGGAGCCGAGGACAGAGAGGGGAGGGTACAGGGAGCCGAGGACAGAGAGGGGAGGGTACAGGGAGCCGAGGACAGAGAGGGGAGGGTACAGGGAGCCGAGGACAGAGAGGGGAGGGTACAGGGAGCCGAGGACAGAGAGGGGAGGGTACAGGGAGGTGTAGACAGTGAGGGGAGAGTACAGGGAGGTGTAGACAGTGAGGGGAGGGTACAGGGAGGTGTAGTCAGTGAGGGGAGGGTACAGGGGGCCGAGGACAGAGAGGGGAGGGTACAGGGAGGTGTAGACAGTGAGGGGAGGGTACAGGGGGCCGAGGACAGAGAGGGGAGGGTACAGGGGGCTGAGGACAGAGAGGGGAGGGTACAGGGAGGTGTAGACAGTGAGGGGAGGGTACAGGGAGGTGTAGACAGAGAGGGGAGGGTACAGGGAGGTGTAGACAGAGAGGGGAGGGTACAGGGGGCCGAGGACAGAGAGGGGAGGGTACAGGGAGGTGTAGACAGAGAGGGGAGGGTACAGGGAGGTGTAGACAGTGAGGGGAGGGTACAGGGAGGTGTAGACAGAGAGGGGAGGGTACAGGGAGGTGTAGACAGAGAGGGGAGGGTACAGGGGGCCGAGGACAGAGAGGGGAGGGTACAGGGAGGTGTAGACAGAGAGGGGAGGGTACAGGGAGGTGTAGACAGTGAGGGGAGGGTACAGGGAGGTGTAGACAGTGAGGGAAGGGTACAGGGGGCCGAGGACAGAGAGGGCAGGGTACAGGGGGCCGAGGACAGTGAGGGGAGGGTATAGGGAGGTGTAGACAATGAGGGGAGGGTACAGGGGGCCGAGGACAGAGAGGGGAGGGTACAGGGAGCCGAGGACAGAGAGGGGAGGGTACAGGGAGCCGAGGACAGAGAGGGGAGGGTACAGGGAGCCGAGGACAGAGAGGGGAGGGTACAGGGAGCCGAGGACAGAGAGGGGAGGGTACAGGGAGGTGTAGACAATGAGGGGAGGGTACAGGGAGGTGTAGACAGAGAGGGGAGGGTACAGGGAGGTGTAGACAGAGAGGGGAGGGTACAGGGAGGTGTAGACAGAGAGGGGAGGGTACAGGGAGGTGTAGACAGAGAGGGGAGGGTACAGGGGGCCGA